>NW_013667138.1:91379-91923 GCF_000517525.1 Limulus polyphemus
TGATAACATTTTGATTTCGAGTGGTATGCACACATGATAAGTTTGAAGCATTTTGTATTCATCAGCTTTACCTAAAATTGCTCTTACTGTTGACTCACCTAGTTTGTGCTCTAGGCCTATTTTTGATTTCGAGACACCATCTTCACTTTTTCTTATGATTTCTATATTTTTGATTTCGAGACACCATCTTCACTTTTTCTTATGATTTCTATTTTTTCTTCTAAAGAAATAACTTTTCGAGTTTTCCTTACAACTTCACTTTCATCTTCACTAAGTCTTTTGCTCATGTTTAGGAAAAGGGTTGTCTGCTATTAGCCTAACTACTCAAGCCATTTGTGCATCTTTGAAATAATTTTTTGACAATTTTTTTTTACTTTAGACATTTTAACGTACTATAATTACTTAGATGATGTAATAACTAGAGTGTCCACCCCGAGGCAATAATTTTTACCCCGGGGAACGGGTTCCCCGTGGAAAAAAATTTAACCCGGGGTGCAGCCCGGGGTAAAAATTATTGCCTCGGGGTGGACACTCTAGTTATTAC
>NW_013667138.1:92891-108093 GCF_000517525.1 Limulus polyphemus
TCGCCCAATAAAAGGGTTAGTCTATCCTTTGCAGCTTTATATCCTGACTGGGAACTCTCAGATTTGGCTAGAAAAGTTTTGGAAGGCATCCTTTTCCAAAATAACCCCATCTCGTCGACGTTAAAAATGTTTTCATCCGAATACCCTCCTTCTTCCACAATTTTCTTCAGAACTTCAGGATATTCATCAGCAGCTTCCTTATCTGCACTAGCTGCTTCCCCTGTAATTCTTACATTGTGCAGGCTAGTTCTTTTCTTGAACTTCTCAAACCACCCAGCACTAGCATGGAACTCCTTTGTCTCGTCTTTGAACTTTTCTTCTATTAAGAATGAAAAGAGACTTAATGCTTTTTCTTTTATGAGATCAGTGCTTAAAGGAATTCTTTTCTGGTTAGTCCTCTATTCAGATAGTTAGCAATCTTTCTAATTCAATCATGATAACATTTTGATTTCGAGTGGTATGCACACATGATAAGTTTGAAGCATTTTGTATTCATCAGCTTTACCTAAAATTGCTCTTACTGTTGACTCACCTAGTTTGTGCTCTAGGCCTATTTTTGATTTCGAGACACCATCTTCACTTTTTCTTATGATTTTTATTTTTTTTTCTAAAGAAATAACTTTTCAAGTTTTCCTTACAGCTTCACTTTCATCTTCACTAAGTCTTTTGCTCATGTTTAGGAAAAGATAGTACGTTAAAATGTCTAAAGTAAAAAAAAATTGTCAAAAAATTATTTCAAAGATGCACAAATGACTTGAGTAGTTAGGCTAATAGCAGACAACTAATTACTTAGATGATGTAATAATTAGAGTGTCCACCCCGAGGCAATAATTTTTTACCCCGGGGAACGGGTTCCCCGTGAAAAAAAAAAAATTAACCCGGGGTGCAGCCCGGGGTAAAAAATATTTGAAATAAAAGATACTTGATTAAGATTTTTATTGATTTATAAATCGTATTTAAAAAATATCTAACAAATAACAAGACTGACAAAGTTTCATCACTTTTTTGTTCAAGCTTGTCGTAAAAGTAAACAGATCTGGAAAATCTCACAGTAAAAAAAAAAAACACATGTTACAGAATTTAAGTCTAATCGAATACTCATACATCACCTTCAAAATACCTCTATAAAACGTAATTTTTATTAAGTTTAAAGCATTATAATAAAAAAATTATTTATCGAGCTCAAATCTATGTAAATTAGAGGGATTAAAGAAAATTAAAAAAAAGCGATTAAACTCGTAGCCAACGATTTCTTCAGATCTTTCTTCTCTCTAAATGTTTCTCTTTCATTTTCCAAATTCCTTTCACCAGCCCCTAGCAAAGGTTTTACCCTTTTTTCACTGACTTATATTTCAAATCTATGGTGCGTTTCCTATAAACAGCGACGATCATCATGATGACAATAATTTTGATGAGGACGATGGTTTTTATGAATTATTATTATAAAAAAGATATTTGTGCGGTAAAATAGTAAAGATTTGCTCCGGGTATTTCAAGTATTTTACCCCGAGGCAAAAGGTGAAAAAATCGCTAAAATACCCCGGGGTGGACACTCTAGTAATAAGTTGACAAGTAAAATAGTTACCCATTTTCTATTTTTAATTATTTTTTTAAGTTTAATTTCGGTGCCTAAAACTTACTTTTCAATTACTATGGTTAAAATGAAATGTGTGTTACCGCACTAATCGAGTATTATGCACGCACTAATCGAATATTGGTTATAAAAAAATTTAAGCGCACTAAACGAAAACGCATTAATCGAGGGATCCCGGTACATTATTCATTTTGAGGATCCATAATACCAAATCAACCGAACATATAAATTATTACTCTCTAGTTCAAAAACTGTTATATTTTGTTTTGTTATATACATTTTATTATAACCAATAATAATTATAAACTAATGAACTATTTTATTAGATTCAGTAGGCTGAATTCGTTACAGTAAATGTCTGTGACCTGTTGGCAATGAATTTCAACAATAATTTAGTGTTTCCTGTATATTGGATTATAATGTTTCACAACCATTGCGAGTCTCGTAGTCATCATATTGCTGAACCTAGAAAGAGGCTTCATTTCAATAATTTTCTAACGCCCTAGAGTACTTTAATACTCTAATTCCTTACAAACTGATACAAAAGCTGACTGCTATATCACCTCTCTTAACCTCAACCGATGTTCCTCCCACCTATCTTCATAACATCAAGGTCATGGAAAAATTAAAAGTGAGTTCTGAAAGGTGAGTGTTGGCAAGACAGGGAGTATCCTGAGTGATATTACTGTCAAAAGAGACTAGTGTAATTGGCCCGTTAGTAATCTAAATTGAGTCCAATATCAGGAGTAATGCACGCATGTACGCACGGGGGGGGGGGGTTCGAACAAACCTCCTATTCGTATGTTGTACAAAATTATGCTTATATGGTTATAGCGCAGCTGCACATAGTGTTTAACGTTTTCTACATGGTCTACAATCTTCTGACAAAGTATTAACATTTTTTGGCTTGAAATAGTCGCATGCAACGACTTCTGTTGACACTTTGTAATTGGAATCCAAAGCCGTATTGCTACTGTTAGGTTCATAGGCCGAATTCTTTACAATAGGTGTCTGTGACCTGTTGGCGAAAAATTTCAACAATAAACAAACAGCAACACAGTCCACTTGTTTTAAAATAATATATACAAATGTTGGTTATCACAGTTGTATCCAGAGCTTTAAATAATTGTCTCATTTTCCACACAGGTTGGTTTAATTACTTTAGAATACAATTTATAAGACGTATTCATCTTCTCTTCTCTGTTATTGCAAATATAGTCTGTGAGAATTTCACCTTAAGATTTGTCACTATAAGCTCTTTTTCGCTAAACTCACAATCACGCAGTCTAGATCTAAATAATAATCTTTCGACGCGTATTTATACTTCGGCAGAACTCTAGAACAATTCAAGCAATACTAGCTATTCTAATCAATTATACTGAATTAAAACACCGAAAAACATTCAGAAAGTTTTAGTAACATGATACAACAACTTAACAATTGCTAACTCATAACAATTGAACGTACACGCTACAAACCATATGAAGAATGGAGCATGCTAACATGTTATTTGAGTAGTGCAAACATGTACGTATATGATAGTCAATGATTGAAATAGGTGACATACTACTGTTCCACAGAGTTGTTCAAATTAGTGATACAATTGAACAATTAATATCTACTCTGCATTCCGATAGTACAGTACTTTAGTATAATACAAAATACATATTTATGCTAGTTTAAGTCTAGCTCTCCATGCGGTGTTACAACAGAATGATGATTTGCTGACTTTTCATTGGATGTTTGTGGATTTTATGTGAACAGCCATACAATAATTTAAGCTACATATCATGCAAAATTTCTTTCAGATTTAATCTCATCAGCACCCATTTTCTACAATTTTTCTGGGGGCCATACCACCAGACCCATGTAGCATTAACATGCCTTTCCATGATTGTACTTGGCACAAAATATGTTGGATTTTTATCTTGCAAATTGGAAAAAAACACTTTAAAACATTCTACTTAGGGGCCTGGAATGTCACGTAGTTCAGTGCATGTTCCCTGCCATTGTAATCTCTTTGTTATAACAATGTAATTACAAGTTGTTTATTGAAGATGCCTATGTTATTTAAGAAACATAGTTTCAATGAAATGTTGAAATTCCCGATACAATATATGAGAATGATGTGTGGGGAAAACAACTTTATGTTTTGAAGGAAGATTGTGTGGATGATAACAAACAATTTTATTGCTTTAAGAACGAGCTATAAAGTAAAAGATGCAAGATTATGAGTTAAGTGATCAACATCCTCAAATTTGGAGACATTTGAATCAATACCTTGTAGTGCACTAGCAATGTGACATTGAGACAAAGACCAATCAGTTTTACGAAAATTCGAGAATGTTTTATTAGGTGGTGATCGTGTGCACGAATTTTTCGCAGGAAGCTTGAGATGAATGGCTAAATGATCACTGTCAACAGGCAGAAAACGTCAATCATGAGAAGAGATTTACTATTAGAATATTCAAGGGCAATATCTGGTGTGGTCTTTGATTCAGAACGTGTACGAGTTGAAATTTGTAAAAGGGAACTATCCAATGCACTAAACTGTCGTAATTCTGAAGATGAGCGGTGGTATGATGACATTAACCATGATAATATAACTTTCGAAGGTCTGATCAATAAAAGTTTAGAAGGCAATTCTTCTCTAACAGAAATGTAAAATATAGAGAAATTTCTTAATTTGAAAAGAATATATTTAGAAAAGTTCTCAATCTCTCCCAGAGTTTAGTGTAAACTACTTATTGTAACGTAATATTACTAACGCATAGTATAATGTTTATAGCCTTCGATTTTCTTTGTTTACAGAAATATAAACCAGAAAGTCGGGATCTCTTGCCACGCCCTCCTAACATATCCCTTCATTTCACAAATTGCCAAATTAAAAATTTTTGACATTTGTTATTACATCATTTATTACGAGTATAAAAACAATATTTTAGTTTACCGAATGACTTTCAGACGAACTTGTTCTTTTAAGAGATTTTTTACCTAGTTTGTCTACAGGATGAAAATTGTTGTCACCGAGTTCAAATCGAGCAATTTCGTCCTAGTTAGAATGGTTTGTTTGGTATGAATTTCGTGCAAAGCTACTCGATGGCTATCTACGCTAGCTGTCCCTAATTTAGCAGTGATAGACATGAGGGAAGTTAACTAGTCAACACCACCCACTGCCAATTCTTGGGCTACTTTTTTACCAACGAAAAGTGGGATTAACCAAAACTCTAAAGCACCTTCACGACTGAAAGGGCGTATGTGTTCGGTGATAGGGATTCAA
Organism: Limulus polyphemus; assembly: GCF_000517525.1. Taxonomy (NCBI): domain Eukaryota; kingdom Metazoa; phylum Arthropoda; class Merostomata; order Xiphosura; family Limulidae; genus Limulus; species Limulus polyphemus. The sequence continues at coordinate 97,766 of NW_013667138.1, forward strand.
ACCCGCGACCCACAGATTGTGAGTCGAGTGCATATTTGAAATAGATAAAATTTTTAGGAGGTTGAGAATCATCATTACAAAAAAGTAGGCTTAAGTTTTATTAGCAGGCAACCCCCCCCCCCCCCAGAAAAAAGGGAATACAAAAGTAAGAAGACAAACACAAGTACTAAGTTTATTACATTTTTCATTTCCCCGAAAGAAGGCCTAAGGCCGCCTAGAGAGGTCACCTGTTTTAAGCATTTACACCAATGTACAGAAGTGTGTTGTCTCTCAGTCAATCAGTAGACACTAAAATGACATCATGTAAGGGAAGCTTACCGTTACAGTTTGTACGTGAAGTCAGTAAAATGTGGGAATGCCATGAATCGCAAGTAAAATTATGTACTCTGTAGGCTACAACACAGCATGAATTATGAATTTCAAAATCAAGAAATATTTGTTACTTTAAATTGTGGTTTCATTTGCTCTTTAAACAGAATATCTTCGGGGACTCTGTGCAAGTAACCTAGTTTTTTGTTATAAAAATAACTAAAATGCAAAAATTAGAAACATATTAGGTTACATTAGTTTAAATTATGTGAGTAGCTGTGTGCTTCCATACCTTAACTTTTGAGCTATGTGTTTCTCCTGTGATTTACAGCTTGTTTCACTGACTATTGGTTAGACATGGTTCAAAAAGCAATAAAACAACAAAAGTAATTAAAAACATGCAAACTGTTGGGAGCTGTTTAATACATATTATTGCAAATTTCTGTTCTGTTACAATCTGCAGTGGCCCAGCATGGCCAGGTGGTTAGGGCACTGGACTCGCAATCGTTGGTAAAAGAGTAGCCCAAGAGTTGGCGGTGGGTGGTGATGACTAGCTGCCTTCCCTCTAGTCTTACACTGCTAAATTAGGGACGGCTAGCGCAGATAGCCCTCGTGTAGCTTTGCGCGAAATTCAAAACAAACAAACAATCTGCAATAATTCTAGAAAGAAAAATAATAATTTAGGTTTATTTCGTATTTTTTGTGCAGTTACAAGGTCTGTCCATTTGACAAAGTCTGTATAGTATTAAGGCTGAGAAAATAACATATAAAATATAAAGCAAACCCTTAACAAGGTAGGGGTAGATCAGTCAAGAATAACTCAACACTCCACAGTCAAAGCATGTCCTTTGCTCCTCCCTTTGAGGATGATGCCTAGGTGGAGGTATCGAAAGTATGTGTTGCAGCATATACACCATGGGATGTCTGTCCATTCAATGGATACCAACGTGATTTCATTGCAACACTGGGATGTGTGGGTAGTTGACTGACCCTCAGATTGATTCGAACCTGGTCTGTTTAAGGTTAAGTTACAGGCTTCCCTCTCTCCTGTGCTTTATATTGCATTATGACAGAAACTTCCTCAGTAAAGATGAGTAGGTTTCTTAAACCCAGGTGATGACAAATTGTCTCTCTGGGTAGCTCTTCTACAAACTTGTCTATGAGTATATCTTCATGATCTGCTTAGGCCATTGCAGGGTAAGCTATATCATGCAATTGGCATATATCATCTGTGTAAGTGGGCAAGCTTTCAGTGGCACCACTCTTCCAAGCCATGAATTAAGCCTAAGGGATAACTGTTTCCCACCAGGTTGAACCTCTGGTAAAACTTGGTACCAACTGTCTTACACTCCCAGTTTCTTCTCATTCAAATCCTCAATGGAGTCTAGGACTGGATTGGCTGATCTCCGAACCAGATGTTCAACAACTTAGTCCAGAGTCCATCCATTCCAGGCAGTTACATGCCTGAAATGTTTCAGGAAATCATTCAAGTCCTCCTTTGTTGTACTTTTGAAACGTCATAAGAGTGATGTGCTTCACTTCGCTCACAAGGACAAGTGATTTTTGCCAGAAACTCTCCTTTCTGATTTCTAGGTCATCACTTAATTGAGATTTCATTGACATCGTCAGCACAGTATTGTAGGAGCTCTCACCGGGCCTGACACTCTGATGAAGGGTAGGGTCCTGATCCAGGATGGTAAAGCAACGAAATACTTTAGGAAGCTCATCCATAGGATGTGGTCGACCCTATTCTCATCTATGAGCTGTGTTCACTTTGGCAGTGTACTTCCTAGTTCGGGGATGCTCAACACTACCCCACGACGCACTGTATTCGTGGTTTGGTACCTGCCATCTCTCTTTAAGATATAAAATGGGGTGTAAGATGCTGTAAAGAGCATAAAATCTACATTTCCCTCTATTTTGCACCAATTAAATTTTAAGTGTAAATAGCAAAATGTTTCAGTTTAAATAACAACAATTCATGAAGTTTGTTGATTACAAAACACAATGTTAGTCAAAACACAAGTATAACAATATATTACTCCCTCTCTCATTCTCTCTCATCTATCGTGATGTATAATTTTATTAAATGTTCTCTTTTACATGGATTGTGTTAAAATTATAAAGTTGAGTACATAAAGCTGTATTTAGTAGAAATAATATGTCTGTCAAAGCAATAAATACACGTTGACAAATAGATATGAAACAAATTATTTGTAAAATTTATAAGTAACGATAGATAGCTGGACAGGTAATTAAGCAGCCTAACTGGCCAGCTCATAATGATGATTAATTTCCATATTGTTTTTCACTCTATAAATAAAAAACTAAATGTTATACAAAATAATTACCGTTTTTTCGAGAGCTCAGATGATTGCTATTATACATATGTTCTAAAATATGAAGGTCAGAATCGCTATAAATGAAAAATAGAGTTAATTAGTTCAGGTTTCAGCTAAACTACATTCATGGATTATAATCATTTACATTTTTCATTAGACAATAGTATTAGGTTTATTGTATTTTTAACACTACATTCCTTATTCAGTTCCATAGTTTCTCTCGCATAAATGAATAATAATATTTTAACCCCGCCATGCCCACCATACTATTACCTATAGTAGAAAATGGCTCAGTGGCCATAGCACTCGACTCGCAATTTGAGAGTCCCGGATTCGAGCCTCGTCCTCAAACATGCTAGCTCATTCATTCGTGGGAGCATTATAACGATATAATGGTCAAACTCACTACTCGTTATTAAAGAGTTGGTAGTGGGTGTTGTTGACAAGTTGCCTTCATTCTATGGTCTAGTCTATCAGTTCAAATTAGGGACAGGTAGTGCGAATAGCCCTGAGTACCTTTGTTTGAATATCAGAAAAAAAAAAGTTTTAAAGAAGAATGTTGTTGGATATACAAGACTGTTTAGTGTAAGAGTTATTATTTAGTCCATTTAATAAACTGAAATATTATTTAGTTTTCATAACAAGACTGTAATTATTTTAAACGATAGTTATAACAAATTTCGTTACATAATTCGGTAAGAGTCGTACGTTGAGCGTGTAGCTTAATTGTTGTAATTTGACGTCACATTTCTCGAACCTTCTGTATTTTTCTGGTTGCTTTAAGTGAGTATTGTTATATCACAGCGTCTCCAAGTTTGTAGAAAGTTCTAGGCCTCAGTTCGGCCATATATATATATACATAGGTAAAAAGTAATTGCGAGTTAGTGAAAGTGAAGTTAGACTGCGTGATTGTTAGTTTAGTCCTAACGGGCGATATTTAAAGTGAGTTTCACAGTTGTATTGTAATAACAGAGATAAGTGAGAATAACTTGTATTGTCAAAGAGTGTTTTAAAGTAATTGAACCTGCCTATTTGGACTTACGAAAAGCTAGGATTATCCAGTGGTAAACGGCGGTAGAAGAAGACGTGAACGACAGCGGAAGTAGGCCTGTATACACACAACTGTAATGGTGACGAATGTCAACAGATTTTGATAAGAGGATTGAAAGAAGTGAACGCCGTGCGTTAAAAAATGGTGATCTACGAGAATATCTAGAGAGAGAATAGTGCCAACAGAGAAGAGGGGAAGAAAGATAAAGAATAAGAGCACAAATTGTGAAAGAAGAAAAGGAGAGAGAGGAGAGACTAGAAATAGAGAGAATAAGAGCACAAATTGAGATCACCAAGCTCACCCAACAGAAAGAAGAAGAACACAAGAATGACAATGGGATCAGGGCCAGCCTACTCAAGCTACCCAAATTTGATTCACAGAAAGAACGACATGGGTGCTTTCCTGGAGAGATATAAAAGATTTGCCCAATGTCAAAACTGGGATACAGGCGACTGGCCAGTCTGTCTCAGCCCACTTCTCACGGGAAAAGCCCTACAAGTTTGTGTAGGCATGACTGTGGACTATGACAAGTTAAAAGTGGCCTTGCTGAAACACCAAAGAAGGTTTTCGTTGGAAGTTAAGAAAAGTCAAACCTAGAGAAACTGTAATTCACTTTGTGGCATGTCTACGACGATACTTCATAAGATTGATTGACATGGCCAGGTGTGAAAATAATTTTGAGACTGGCAGATCTACTAATACGTGAACAGTTTCTGAACTGACATGTAGCTGTTTATAAAGTAAATAGCACCAAAAGACACGGACGAGATTATCAAGCTGGCAGAACAGTATATGGAAGCCAATGGAAGTAGTATAACTGGCAAGTCCAAGAAGGTCCAGTTTAATTCGAAAACAGTGATGGCTGACCAGAAGCATGAGTTTACCAAAGGGTAATAGACAGAAAGGTGAAGAGATGCTACATTTGTTATAAAATAGGACACATTGCAAAGGAGGGCAAGCTGTGTAGCTAATTACAAAGATGGTAAGAAACAAGAAAAGGGTGACTATCACTATGGATGCTACTGCCAGAAGAAACAGAATGGAGTTAAGAGAGATACGTTAAGTTAGTGAAAGTGAAGTTAGAATGCGTGATTGTTAGTTTAGTCGTAAAAGGTGATATCATAAATTGAATTTCACAGTTTAACAGAAATAAGAAGAAGAATTTGTCTTGTCAAAGGGTGTTCTAAAACTAATTGAACACGCCTGTGTGAACTTTGCTCTGGATACAACTATAGTAACTCACTGTGAATTTATCACAGATTGTATGGTAAGAAACAGACTAGAGAAAAATAACTCGTCTTGTCATTTAGGTTCTAAACTAATTGAACCAGCCTGTGTGAACTTAACAAGAAAAGAGAATTATTTAGACTTTTGGATACAACTGTGATATCCTATAATGTAAAGAATTTTTGTGCATACGTTTGACTTGTTTTGAATATATTATTTTAAAACAAGTGGACTGTGTGCTGTCGGTTTATCGTTGAAATGTATTGCCGACAAGTCACAGACAACTACTGTAAAGAACCCAGCTCCATATAGAAACCCTAGCAAGTGTTCATGAAAAATGTATAGGTGCATTCTTGCTGTGTATTGCTCTTCATATAATTTTTGTTTACGAACTAGATAAAAGATTAATAATTGTGAGGAGGTATTATGAAATTAGCTTATCGAATTAAATGATAGACTTGTACTTTAAAGTAGATATTTGTGTAATAAAGGAACTGCGTTAATTAACTGAGTGAGTTATTAACTATAAGGAAACACTGGACCTAGTATCAGATAGGTAATTAAAATTAATTGATATCTCCCTATTGGCTATTTAATCTTTTAAGTATCAGCTTTACTTTAATAATGAACGTGCTTTTTGATAAATCATTTATCCAGTTGATATTATTATTGTCAAGAAGTAGTAGACACAATTTTGTATCTATTTTAAAAGCTAACCATTAAGCTGTATTAGCAATAAAATGTTTCTAACGCTCGTGTTTTGATGGTTGTCATGGGAACATACTAAGATCAGACTTTAGAACAAACATATGTTAGTACTCACGCATGTGCGTATATGTGTTTGTGTCGATAGATAACCAATATATAAAGAATTTCAAAATTGTTTTCTCTAGTGAATGATATTCAACCCTATTCTGTCAACCCGTAGATGAAGCATTTAGGTGGTAGAAAGTTTTACGTTGCTAAGAAGCATTAATTAGTTACCTGCATCTCATCAGCACTGTCATGCAAACGGTTTTTCAATATTAGTATGAGTGTGTACAGAAACTAATCATACAATGGATAACGATTAACCTTTACCTATTATTATTATTACCTTGCTGTATTTTCTGTGTGTCGTCATTACTTTACATTTTGATTGTTAACGTGTTTTAAAGCTTGAATAGCTGTTGCTTTTGTCGACGAGTGAAAAATAAGTGATGTTCTTGCTGTTACTCACAAATTATTAAGTTGTGTTCACTTTCAATTAAATGGAGAGGTCAAGGTGTGCATTAGAATGGCTTTGACAACTGATATATATTCCTTATGATGATGCAGTCACATAATATTGGAAAATAATGGCACAAACAAGAGAATTGTTCTGGTTTTCACTGGTCTCCTTGAGACAAAGTAAGGTAATCATGTGTTGGTCATGATTTGTTATTTCACTAAGTGGGCAGAGGCATACTTACTAAGACATGCATTTCACTTTGTTATCCTTAGTCTAATGGTACAGCAGAACATATCATTCAGACTATCAACAGTAAGCTTGTAAAGATGCTTATTCCTAGTCTAATCAACTGGAATGAACACTTGTCGTGTATTATAAGGTAATATCACACCCCTGAATGGAGATCAACTGGTGCTAAACCAAAACGCTCATACTTGGGTAAGAAATGATGCTCTTTGTAGAGTTAGTTATGATCCACCTCTTAACACAGAGGTGTCACAATGTCCACATGTCTGTGTGGAGTGGCTTAGAACTACACTAGTAGATGTGCACGAGGTTGCTTGCAAGGAGTTAGGAAAGGATGCAGCGTACCAAAAGAGATGTTATAATAAAATAATCAAGGAAAAAACTTAGAACTTTCCAAGCGAATTCTGTGTATGGCAGTGGTTTATGTCACCGGCACAGAATCCGCTTGGGCTCTGGTTGGAAAAGTCTGCAACTAGTTTTATGGAAAGTGTTTCTGTTGACATATGAGATCCAGCATTCATGTAACATCTAAATGCATCCAGTGCATTGATAACCACTGACCTTATATCAGAGATGAACCTTTCATACCTTGTTTTGACCAAGTATCAGAGTTTGGGATTGCCAAGCTAGAGGAAGATGAATCTACTATTTTGGAGCATTTCATTTTAGCTGATGAGGACGAGGAAGCTGAGAGTACATATCTGGCTATGTTCAAAGATTTAGTTAAGAAAGTAGTTGAGGAGGTGCAGGATAGCTTCAGTGGACAGCCAAAATGCAGACCTCCTGATCATTATAACCGGGATTAAGTGCTAGATCAGTCGTTTGATTGAAAGATCAATAACTGAGCTATTGGCTGGTATTTCATGATGTAATATATGCACTACAATATGTGACTGTCACTGGATTATTTTGCTATCATGACAGTTGCTGATAGCACAATCACTGACTGAAAGGAAGTGGCAGTCCTTCTTTCCAAGATGAAACTGGCATTCACTATACAATGCGTGCACTACATTTTGTGATCTATGCTCGATTATAAAAAAAGAACCAGAACAGTCATTTGGTCAGGAAACCAGTTGTTAAAAGAGTGTTTTAACTCTTGCTTACTGAGCTAGTGGATGGTTTAGTTTGATAAAATGCATGAATAACATTTAGTAATGACCACTTGGTAACTCTAAGTGAGAGAGGACAGTTGTATTGTCAAGAGATCAAGGACTGAAAGAGCTTTGCAACCCTTACTTTCCGAGCTAGAGAACAATTTTTCATAGCAAAATGGTAGTTCAGCATTTTGTGATAATCACTAATCATTATCCAAGAAATGGAAGTTCTCTAGTATAGGCTGTGGAGTGATAGAGAGAAACTGACACACGTAAACTTAACTCTTAGTGAATAAGTTGTGTTCTTTACCAGCACAGAAGGTAGGTTGTATAACTGGAAATCTCAATGGGATAATTATTACTTCATTGAAATTGCCTAGATTTACTTTCTCATGTTTCCAACTTATGGGAGTGTATTGATTCATGTAAGGCTGCACAGTGTCCTGGTGGACCATGGATGGTGTACACTTCAGAGAGAAAAAATGTATTTACTATAAACAGTTGAATTTAGTTAAGGTTGTTTTGAGTGTGTATTATGTCTCAAACCTTGAACCCAGAGCCATAGTTAGGGTAGGGTGGGAAGGGCAGTTGCCCAGGTTACAGCCAGAAGAGGGGCGTAGTCTGAGTACTAAGCCTGTTATTCAATAATTTATTCAGAACTATATAGACTGGAGGGCAAATAGAAAACTTACCATCCGAATTAAGCAAGATAACTTCCTCCATAGCTGCATGCTTCTTTGGTAATATCTATAAGTTTTTAGGAAAAGAAAAATAGGACTCGAGAAATTTTCCCAGGACATCCTATAATTCTGGTGGCTACCAAACATGACAGGAAACATGCTCAACAGGTAATATGATATTTACTGTATCTGTCATTGCTATAAAGTAAAGTAAAACTGAGATTTATTGCAGTTAAATTTGGAACACTGATTTGTTCAGTAATTATCTTTAAAATATATTTATTAACTATCCTATGTTAAGAAAACATGTGACCATTAATAACAAATTTGTTCTGCAAGGATGTGTGTCATGAAAAGGTTAGGCAGACCTAAACTCCAATAAAAAAAACCTTGGAGGCATGCAGTTCGTGAAATTTGCCCAGGGCACAAAAATGACTCACTATGGCTCTGCTTGGACCTCTTAATCCATGGCTTATGAACATAAAAAAATGTGAAAAGTATGATTGTACACTGGAACATAAAAGTGCAGGAAACATTATCGTAAATCATTTTGGACAGTGGCACAATAATGCAAATGCATTTGCTTACCAGATAACTGATTGTTTAATGTCCAAATCCTGGACACTACACAGCAGTTGTGATGACAAACCATATAGTCTGTAATGATTTCACTAGTAGACGAACACCACAAATGAAGGATATAGATCTATTTGGAGAATGGTTGTGGCTCTGATACACATAATAGCATAAAAGAAACTTGGTTCTGTCTATGCTGGTTGCTATCTTCAGAACTACAGGTTCTGCATTGAAGCCATTGTTACGACAGCGGGGGTCACGTGACGAGTATTCTAGAAGATTCGCGATAAACGCTAGTGTGTTACGACAGCGGAAGTCAAGTGACGCTGGTAGCACGTGTTGAGTGCTTAGAAAGTTCTAGAGCAGGCAGTATTATCGTATATAAGTGCGCTAGACAGAGAGAAAGAGAGCAGAGAGAAAGAGGAAGAGTGGGGAACCAAGGACAGCGGTTACGGTCGTCGGGAACCGAGGATAGCAGATACAGAGATCAGAACTATAGTTGCTGACAGGCGGAGACGGACAATTGAGTCAAGCGTGGTAAAAAGTGAGTGAATTGTTGTGAACTATAGTGTGTGTAACTGTGAAAATTAAGTCTATTACAAAGTTTATTGAGAAAGAATAAACAAGTTTTATTTAAGAAAGGACTTGTGTCGTAGAAAAATTAACAAACAAACATACAGAGACATAACACCATCAAGGGGACTGAAAATGTTGGTGCAGACTGTATAAGTAAACTTTGTGCATGAAGTGGAAACAGTCTTTGTATATAGTATAAAAATATTGTAAATATTTTTCTTGGAAGTGGCTTATTGTTAGATAATGCACTTCTGTTTACATTTAATACGAGTGTTATGATTTGGTTTAGATATAGTGCGATTTTTAAATTTAGTTATTTTTACAAGCAATAATTTATCACAGGTGTGTTATATAATAGTGCGAATCATATGTCGTGTTGTTCAATTGTCGTGAATTGGTGCTTGTCACATTACTGTGTTATGTTAATAGAACCTTATAAGTTTTTCTTGAGTATCATTGCATCAAAATGTAGTTCAAGTGAGGTAGTGGGATATAGTGTCAAATGAATATAGACTGTGTATTTGTGAATTTAGCCATAAAAAGTATATATTGGCAACTTCAAAGTGAAAGTATCACAGATCGCATTGCAATAACAGAGTGAAGAAGAATTTACCTTGTCAAAGTGTGTTCAAAAGTAATTGAACCAGTCTGTGTGGACTTTGATGAAAAAGGAATTATTTAAAGCTTTGGATACAGCTGTGATAACCAACAGTGTAACAAACATTTGTTTATATGTTTGACTTGTTTTAATATATTGTTGCGTCAGCGAGACCCGTTTCTAGAACTATCCCGTTCCCTTCGTGAATGTCCTAGCATTTACTAGATATATACACCTGGAAAAAAGTTAAGCACCCCCAAATATTTTTCAGGATTGCTTATTGAAAATAAGGTTTAATTTTCATGATGTTGAGCAATGTTCATAATTTCAAATATAATTATAAGGATGTGAGCGTTCAGGTGTGACATTTAAATCAGGCGCGTTTTTTTCCCCACGTGCAACTTGCTCCCTTTCTT
>NW_013667138.1:109093-130233 GCF_000517525.1 Limulus polyphemus
CATTTGATAAACACGTTTAGATTGAATGGTAATTTATAATCAGTCACAAGAACGCCGAATCTGAATCACTTGAAAAAACACGGGGTGCTTAACTTTTTTCCAGGTGTACATGTTAGTCTGGTATATATATATATAAGACGCTCACAACGTGACGGGACAATGTGTGTGTTGGTAGTGAGTAATTGAACTACAGTCAGAAAGTATTGTTGAAGTTAACGTTCGTTGATATAGCGTTTGTTATAGAGCGACTGTTGAAAATAAGTGTATCGTAAAGTTGTATTCGGAAAGAATAAACCAGTTTTATTAAGAAAGGACTTGTGTCGCTAAAGTTTCGTCGGAACGAAATTACGAAAAATCAATTAACGAACGGAGACGTAACAAATTGGTGTCAGAAGTGGGATGAAAAAAATGGAAACGAGAGGCGGAAAATCAACCTACAGCTTAGCAGACTTGATGGCAGCAATACAAGAGCAACAAAAGAAACAAGAAGAACGAGAAAAGAAACAAGAAGAGAGACAACAGCAGTTGCAAGAAAACCTACAATAATGGCAGCTCGAACAGCAAAATAAACAAGAGATTACAGCAGTTGTTGGAGGAAAAAGAAAAGAAACAAGAAGAAAGATTACAGTTTTAAATACAATCAAGTAGGAAATTCAGATTTAACTCTGCATATTTTCTGTCCAACTTTTTGATATTGCAGTTACTATTTTTACCCCAAGATAACACAAGGATTTGTTACTAGAAAGTTTTATTTACTTTCTTTAACATGTTTATTTCTGCGTTCCTTTGTACTCTCATTGTAAACATAAGTAAATACTTTGAGGAACATGAAGTGGCATTTTACACACTAAGGATTTCTGTGCAAAAGAAGGCTTCAGTCATTTAAGATGGTCCAAGATCTGAGAATGTGACACAATCTATGCAAGGCCATCTCCTGGATGTTAGTGTATTGCTACTGACATGAAAGCCCATGTCTATGATCTTAATTTGGCCACATATTCACTGATTTCCTTGGCTGCTAACTCTAATCTCCCCTGAAACTCATGGTGGTAACTGGCTGTCTGGTTAAAGTTACTTGTGGAAAGGAAGAGAGAAGTATCTTTGGCTGACCAAATATATAAATTAGACTGCCTGAGGATTAGAGAAGAGCTTCTCTGAGACATGAGGCAAGCTACTGAAATCACAAGCAATTACACTGCATCTCAAGATAACATGGAGCTGGCTCATTAGTTCACATCTGTATCCCATTACTCTGGCAATTTAGAGCAGGAAACATCAGTCTCTGAATATCAACACTCTTTGTTACCCATGATGTTGGTGAAATGAAAAAAAACCTTCCCTAACTTTCAAAGGTACTGCAAAGAAAACTTGGAGTGCTTCATTAAATATTTCAGACATGTAATCACCAGGGATGCTTGGACTCAAGGACAAGCACTTCAACATCTGATCTTCAGTTTGAGGGACCAGTAATTCACTCAATTGAACAATTGAATGAGAAGTATCCCAGCAACTGGAACACAGTTGCAGCTGAATTGTGTCACCATTTTGACTTCATAGAGAACCCAAACTGTCTATGAGGCTCGAACTACAAGCTCAACAGAGGGATAAATCAAACTGAAAATTTACACAGATAGTCCGCATCACCTGAATATGAATCTTAATATGGCAGCTGTGGAATTATAAGCATATCCTAGTGCATAAGTTTATTACAATCTCTCTACTGAAACAATGCAACATTTTATGGGTGTGAAAACATCTCTAACACCTTCAATTTAATTTAGGCAGTTTCTGTGGTGAACGGTAAGTTTAAATAGGTTACAGGAGAAGATAAAGCCAAAAGAAAGGGCTGCAGTGACTTGATCTTGGCCAGAACAAACACTGGTGATGCTTTCATAAAAACCCTCAACTATATTCCTGAATTCACTCTTTACAAGCACCTTTCAGGGTCTCAATACAGCCACATTAGATGCCAGTGGGTGATCAGTGTTTTCAAGGACCTCCCATGATGGTTGTGCCACAGCAACAGCAGATACCTCTTTCTGGATGGCAACCTGTGCAGGAGAGTGGAGCATGTGATATGGATATTAAGCACCAGGGCATTTCAAATGAAATTATAAATATGTTATTCCCAGAGAAGATAAGAGGAATGTTCCATTCTCATCATCTCCACAGTATGTACCGGAGGGGCAAAAATAAGCCATATTTGATGAAACTCCTTCATTAAAACTAACAGAACTCAGGTCAGGTTTGGCTACTGACCTGGAGGCATAGTAGTCAGCTCAATTTGTACAGAGCTGAATGGGGTTTAGTACATGCCAGTAAAGATGTATGGAAGTGAGGTTGAATTCTTGGTTGATATAAAAGATCCCAGAACCTTAGCTGACCTTACGGTATATCAGTCACTAAGTGAACCCACCACTTCAAATAGATGACAGTTTGTTAGGGTAATTGTGGCAGACTAAACATAACTGGAGAACCACAATGGTCTTGACTCTATTGCTTGAATAATGCATTTGACTGTCACTAGTCCTAATTCTGGCATCTGTACTTTAGGAATGGACCTACTGCAGGAATATCAGCCAGTTTTGCTTGTGCAATTAGTTAACCACAATTCCATAGCAAAACCATCTAGTGCTGATAAAATCAGATCTGAGAATAATGAGCCATATGATTACATGCTAAGTACAAGTCATGGTTTACTACAGATGAGTCTAGTGCATCTGCTTAAGTGATATAACTAACACATGAAATACATTGTTTCTTATCCAGGAAACAGGTTCCATTTCCTAGAACAATTAAGTTAACTGTGTGAATGATGGTACTGACTAATGCAAATGTGCAACTGTGAACATATGGATATCCAAATTTCTGTTGGAATAGCCATTCAAATAGTTAATGAAGCAGAAGTGACTGGAACTAGCTATACTACTGGCATTGCTTTTATTTCACCGTGCCAAGAAAGAATGCACTGCTCCCAAAACATCTCAACTTGTTGGAAGATGATTGTTCAAAAACTTTGGACAGCACAATGACAGGACCTCAGCAGGTTAGTGGCTGAATGCAGTGAACAGATGATAATTTAGGTTGGACACCAATAATTTACTACTATAGATAGATACAGTTAATGTCCAATAAAGCAGTCACCACACAGACTTTTTTGTAGTACTATGGACAGAGTCAGCACTGAGATACAGCAGATGTTGAAAGATGCAGCAGTATAACTTTTGATGAGTGCTTTGTCATCTCCAGAAGTGATTGTCAGGAAGAAGGAGTGTATGAAAAAGGGTTTTTTTTAAAGAGGAAAAATGTAGTGGCTAATGTTGGTGTCTTGTTACTACTAGAGACACAAGAATGGCTGAATACATTGGAAAGTGCCTCCTAATTTAACACTTTAAACCTCTTTACCAGATACTGACAAATCAAACTAGACAATAACAACACACCTAAAACTACTTTCAGCCCTCAAGATGAATTGTATGAATTTTGTGTCATGCACTTGCCACTTTGAAGCATCTGATGGAACTTGCACAGAAAGGGCTGCAGTTGGAAAGATATCTGACCTATATCAATGATTTCTTGATGTTTGGTTGCACATTTCACTATGCTACTGAAAAACCTAGGTAAAAGTTTTCAGCAAATTTGGTAGACTTGAAAAAGAAACCAGAGAAGAGTTTGTTTGTTCGTACACAGGTGGAATTCCCTTGTCACATTGTGCAATGAATGGTATATATACTGACCCTGTGAATATTGCAGTGCTGAGAGACTGGCCAGAACCTGTGGTAAAACAAGAGATCCACAGCTTTTTGTATTTGCCCTTTATTACTAATGTTTCCTAGCTCATATCTCTATGATAGCTGTACCACTGCTTGCACTGACTAAAGCTGAAGTACAAGTTAGGTGAATTAAAGATTCACCAGATACTTCAGACACTTAAGTGTGCTTTAGTTGTTAACATTTCCAAGAACAGATAGCTTATTCGTTCTTGATACTGATGCCAGTGATAATAAAATTGCAGCAATATTGTTACAGTATGGAGTAGAACATGTAACTGTGTAAAGTGATGGCTTCTAAATACAGTTACAGCACAATAAAGAAAGGGTTATTTGTACTTGTCAAGCATTACCATTACTAATTGCATGGTATAAGAAGTTCATCATTCAGGTGAACCATGCATCACTGAAATAGCAAACAACTGAAAGAAACTGGAAGGGATTATTACACACTGGAAAAAAAAAATTATGCAGGAGTATCGCTGTGTCATACATCATAAGCCTAACCTGGAACACAGAAATATCAATGTATTGTCTTGCCAAATGGTGAGAATTTCAATGAATATCCATACCTTGGGTACCAAGTGCAGCAGCAGTGATGGCCAGCCATACAGTAAGAGATGATTTCAAAAATGAAGCTTTGGAAATTCTGAGAAGAGCAATGAAGGATCTAGATCTAAAATGAATGCTATTTACTGAACAGGAAATAAAAGTGTGTTAGCACAGACTATGGAATGTAACACGAGTGTCTGTAAATTATGGCATTTATAGATGCACAAAAGTGTGCTGGATCATTACTATAAAAAATACCACTAAGATGTGGTTCTCAACCTGTGATGCAGCTTGTGCTTCTTGTAGCTCTCAGGTCTAAATGCTTCAGACTTTGCAAACTGCAAGAACTGGGAGTCACCAAGGTATTTTTTACATTTGTGTTAAATATGTAAAAGTGTTTTTTTTTTATCACGTTCATGTCAAAATGTTGAGCAATGGTGTAAACACTGTATCGTGTATGTTTGCCAAAGAAAAAACTGGCCAAAACAAAGTAAACTGGTACAAGGTTCAAATTAGTGTTATTTTGTTCAAAACTACTTCAATTTTTATTCTTGGGGGTAATGAGTATCATATTATGGACAGAAAAATTCAATAAATTCATAAACACTAATGTTTTCATTCAAAACATCCTGAAATCACTCCAAAATCAAAACTGGCAATGTATAAAATTAAAAAATATAACTTTTTTATTGTCTAATTCTAAAGTAGTTTTTTAATGTCTAGAATTAAAACTACAAGCTCATTTTGAAACCAAATACTGCAATTTGCACTTTAGGGTGGGATATACCCATACAAATATGATAGTTA
The DNA here is from genome assembly GCF_000517525.1 of Limulus polyphemus. NCBI lineage: Eukaryota > Metazoa > Arthropoda > Merostomata > Xiphosura > Limulidae > Limulus > Limulus polyphemus. The sequence goes on from NW_013667138.1 coordinate 114,223, forward strand.
AGTAGATGCACGCTTAATTCAATGTGATTACAAACTTCCATTTTGTCTCTGTTTGACTATCTTATTTACAGTTCCAGATCATTGTGTTCTTGAATTATTTCCAGTGACAAGCCATTTAACTTTCATTATCTAAAATATGAAACTTGTAACCAGTCATGAATTAGCTTATTTTTGCTCTGGAAATCATGCTTTCCTTTTATTGATATGGTTCAACAGTATAAATATATCTTTCTTCAAATTACAAAACTTGCATGCCTTGTGTTTTTATAGTCACAGAATAGAGAACTTAGCAATGTAACTTGTAATGTAACTCTGCTAAAAATAGTAAATTTTAGGTATTATCTGCACTTGCAAATCACCTCATTTTAACTGAATCGCAAGAAGAGGGTCAGGTGTTTAAGTTATGGGTTGGCCAGGGTCAAGGTGACTGGATAGACAAATCATTATCATAGATTGTGTAAAACCTTCTGCACAAGTGATTAAATGTGCTATATTTAGAGGTGGTTTTAAAAGAAGAAATGTGCATTATAATTTTTGCAAATAAAAATGTAAGGAATGTATATATAATTAACTATAATGACTGCCAAGTTGATTTTTAGTTTTGCCCTATGTGCATAGCTTGTTCTGGTCAGAAATTATGATTTTCCTAGACTGAAAATGTATTTTCAAAAGGTACTTACTTCCTCTCACGTATAGTTATTCTCGTTCAGTGCTGCCCTCTATATACCAAAAATATTCACACATGCCACAAGCCTTCTATCTCCCTTCCATTGGAATTAACTGATTTCAATGCATCTCTGATGCAAATCACCATGCATCAACTCTCCACCAATAAAAGTGTGACATACTTTCATGACACATGTGACTCCCTCTATTCAATTCTAACGAACTATCACTTCAAGTTTAGGTAGAAGATGGAAGCACCGGTTTGCAGTAGGGAGGAAAGGGTGGGAAGTTTGAAGGGAGGTAAGCCCCCATCGGAAATACATTTTCAATATAGGAAAATTATATCTTCCAATACAGAACATTACCTCTTCTCACATAAATAGCTAGAATCCTACACTGAATAAGTGGAGGGACTGGTGCTAGGGAAATAAAGAAACGTTTTTCAAAAGCATCTGAAGGACACTTCTCAAGATGAGTCAGGATCTGATGTGGGGTGGCTGTACCACTTCTGAACCAGATATACTTTTCACCCATCATAGACAGATGTCACATATATGGGTGGAAAACAGAGAAGCACACCTAATTGGAAGAGAACTATGGCTGGAAAGTGATCTGAATCACGCAATAGTTATGAAACTCAATCCCAGAAATTATAAAAGTGGGTAAAATGAAAAGGACGAGCCCCCTAGGTGTAGAGTGGCTACAATCTAAAACTTGACCACCAGGTACCAACATCCGTGTAGGTGTAGGAAATAGGATCATACCAGGGGCAAGTCAACTACAATACAAAACCCAGCCATCTGGCGGGGTGTCACGATATAAAAGACTGTTTAGTGTGGGTATTATTAATTACTTTATTTTGTGAGTTAATATTTTATGATTGTTTAGTGTTTTTTGGTATAATATGATAGTTAAAAGCAGACTAGAACTAGAGAGATAAGACAAAGAAGAGAGGAAGAAAGACTAAAAGAAGAAAAGGAGAGGCTGGAAATAGAGAGAGAAAGAATAAGAGCATGGTTTGAAAAAGAATAAAAATAAAGTGTTTTCTTATAGCAAAGCCACATCAGGTTATCTGCTATGTCCACTGAGAGGAATTGAACCCTTGATTCCAGCATTGTGAATCTGAAGACTAACCGCTGTCCCACTGGAGGACAGAAAAGAAAGAGATGAGAGACTAGAAATAGAGAGAATAAGAGCACAAATTGAGATAGCAAACCTCACCCAACTGAAGGAAGAAGGACAAAAGATTGACAATGGAGTCAGGGACAGCTGACCCAGGCTGCACAAATTTGATGAACATAAAGATGACATGGATACTTTCCTGGAGAGATATGAAAGATTTGCCCAAAGTCAGAACTGGGACAAAGGCGACTGGGCAGTCTGTCCTAGCCCACTTCTCACAGGAAAAGGCCTACAAATATATGCAGGCATGATGTCAGAAGACAAATTAAAAGTGGCTTTACTGAAACAACATGAACTTACTGAAGAAGGTTTTCATCAGAAGTTCAGAAGAGTCAAACTCAACACTGGATAAACTGTATTATAAGTTTGTGGCACATCTACAGTGACATTTCACCTGATGGACTGACATGGCCAAGTATGAAAATAGTTTTGAGGGACTGGCAGACCTATTAGTAAGAGAATAGTTCATGATCACGTGTTCAACAGACATGACACTATTTCTACAGGAAAGAGCACCAAAAGATGTAGAGGACATGATCAAGCTGGCAGAACAGTATATGGAAGCCCATGGAGATAATATAACTGGCAAGTTCAAAAATATCAGTCAAAATTGAAACCAGTGACGCCTGACCAGAAGCAGTAGTTTACCAAAGGTGACAGGTTAACAGACAGAAGGGAGAAGAGATGCTATGTTTGTTATGAAATAGGACACATTGCAAAAAATTTGCAAGTCCATCACTAGCAAATAACAGCAAAAATCTAAAAATAAAGGAGCTGGAGCTATTTACAAAGACAGTGCTGATAGAAACAAGAAAAGAGTGCTGCCAGAAGAAAGAGAATAAAAAGATTCAATACAAGAAAGCATGGTTGATCAGTGCACGACTAATGGTCAGCTCAGGTTAGCAAATGAATCAACAGTGCCAAATAGTGAGCATGTGACAAATATCAAGATGTGCCAACAAGTCATAATATGTCAATATGTGAAGGCTATGTTGAGGACAAGAAAGTGAAGGTTCTACAAGACTGGTTGCAGTAGTCCAGCAGTGAGAACCAGTCTAGTATCTGTGGATCAGATGACAGGTAAGGTATGCCTGTGTGTGGTAATTGATGGGACAGTAAGAAAGTTCCCATAGAAAAAATAAAGGTGGATACTCCATATTATGTAGATATTGAGGCCATGTGTATCAAGGAATCAACACACAATTTGGCAAAAGGAAACATACCAGGTAATAGAAATTTGAAGGAATTGGACAGAAAGAAGATTGGTGAAGAATCTGCTGTCCCCACCAGTGTTTAAGAAAAGAAGAGCAAATAAGACATCAAGCCCCTGTAAGTGTCAAAAGGTGACATCCCAAACTTAAGTTAGCAGGAACTGAAGGAAGCACAGAAGAAAGTCCCTTCACTGCAGAAACTTTGGGACGATGCCTTGGAGAAAGTAGAGCACAAGACAAAGGGGGAAGATTCGTATAGAACAGAGGACTGGAAGGGATTGCTATATCGAATCTATAAAGGTAGTTATACCAGGGAAGTTAAATAGATCATATTACCAACAGAATACTGGACTCAAGTGATGAAGTTGGCTCTTGAATCAACTGTGGGAGGACACCCAGGAACAAAGAAAATGGCAGACAGAATCACGATTAACTTCCATTGGCCGGGAGTAGATTCTGCAGGTCATGTGACATCTGCCAAAGGACAATACCTAGAGGGAAGGTAGCCAAGGTGCCATTGGAGGAGATGCCTCTCATGAAGAGCCATTCAGCAGAGTAGCTGTGGACTTTATTGGGCCACTAGCACCTGTGTCTGACAAGGGTAACCTGTATGTGCTGACAGTAGGCAATTATGTAACACCTTATCCAAAAGCAATAGCACTGGCAAAGATAAAGACAAAGGGAGTAGAAGAAGCTCTCCTGGAGATATTTTGCAGAGTAGGCTTTCCAAAGAAATCCTGAGTGACTTAGGAACCCAGTTTACTTCAGAACTGATACAGGAAGTGTGCAGACTCATCAGTACTCAGCAGCTCTTTACCTCCCTGTATAATTCTAGATGTAATGTAATGTAATGTGAGAGCATGCTAAAGAAGATGTGCAAAGAGAGACCACATGACTGGGAGTTACTGTATGGAAGAATAGTAGGAGGCCCAATGGAAATATTGAAAGAGCTGTGGATGGGAGAAGAAGAGTCAGAAGTAAGGAACACATACCAGTATGTGTTACACCTCAGAAATCGACTAAAGGAGACCTATCAACTTGCTCAACAGAGCTTGTATGCAACTAAAGGCAGTCAAAAGCATTTCTATGACAAGAAGGCTAAGGATTGACGTTTCAAGGTTGGACAGAAGGTTTTGCTGCCCACAGACCACAATAAACTCACTCTTCAATGGAAAGGACCTGAAATACAGGAAGTACTTAACAGAATGGACTACAAGATGAATGTGAAGACCAAGATCTACCATGCCAATCTGTTGAAGAAGTATCTTGAGAGAGAAGAAGACCTAATGGGTGCAGCTATTGAAACAAAGATGGATGTTGCAGGTGTGGCCATCATAGATGCAGAATCAGAAGACGGTGACCTTGTCTTAGAAGATGAGGATCTACTAGACTTAATACGACTGGGTAGAGATGAGACATACAAAGATATCAACATCAGTGAAGAACTGAGTGGCAAGCAAAAAATAAGAGCTACAAGACCTACTGTGCCAGTATGCAGATATCTTCATGGGGAACACAGATCTTGTGCAACACAAGATGAGACCACAACTAGAGATCCAGTCAAAGTGAAGTCCTATCAGATGCCTTAAGCAATGGGAGACCTGATAAAGCAGGAAGGTGGAAGCTGGAATCATCGAGCCTTCAAATTCACCCTACTGTTCACCAGTTGTAACCATGAACCATTTCTGCATAGACTTCAGAATCTATAGACAACTCAGAAGTCATTATGGCAAAACTAGATGGCCAGGTTCTTTTCAAAGATCAACCTCAGTAAAGGTTATTGGTAAATCCTGATGGAGATGGGATCTAAAGAGAAGACAGAATTTGTGACACCAGATGAATCTTACTAATTTAAGAGGATGCCATTTTGGTTAGTCAACTCAGCAGCAACATTCAACTACACGATGAGAAGGATGTTACAAAAAACCACTAACGTCGATCATTATGTCGACAACATTCTGACACATACAACCAGATAGAAAGACAACATGAAGAAACTTAGAGAGCTATTCAGAAGAGTGAGGGTGGCAAGCCTCACCATCCAAGTTCTTCATTGAATAGTTTGTACTGGAGTTTGTTGGACATAAAGTGGGGGACCAACAGATAGCCATGGAAAAGGAAAAGATAATCTGCATACACCAGCTTTGATGATCAAGCAGCAAATCAGATCCTTCCTGGGGTTAGCGGGATACTACAGGAAATTCATTCCAAATTATGCTGAAATTATTGCACAATTGACTGACCTAACCAAGAAAGGTTTGCCCAACAGGGTGAAGTGGAAACAACCACATCAGGTGGTATTCCAGAAATTAAAGAACATGTTGGGAAGTTTGCCAATTCATAGAAAGCGAGACTTGAACAAACCATTCATCATTCTGGCTGATGCTTCAGATATTGGAATTGGGGCAGTACTCATACAAGAACATGAAGATGGACTGTTTCTAGTAGCATATATAAGTAAAAAGCTGTTAACTAGTAAGAAGAACTACTCCATGATTGAACGAGAGTGTCTGGCCATCATATTTTCCATTAGAAAGTTCCAGAACTATCTATATGGGAAAGAGTTTATCATCGAAACAGACTATCAACCACTTGCATTCATTCAAAGGTGCAAAATCGACAGTGCGAGGATCGTAGGGTGGGCATTATACCTTCAGAACTACAGGTTCCACATTGAAGCTATCAAAGGGACTGCAAATGTTGGAGCAGACTGTATGAACTAAGGACAGTCTTTGTATATAGTAAATAAAATATTGCAAATATTTCTCTTGAAGAGGGGCTTATGTTATGATATAAAAAACTGTTTAGTGTAGGTAGTATTAATTAATTAATTTTGTGAGTTAATATTTTATGATTGTTTAGTGTGTTTTTTATAATAAGAGAGTTAAAAGCAGACGATTATTGTAAGTTGTGTTTATAATTCATTGATGTTGAGAATATCAAATATCTAAAGAATATAGAGATTTCTAAAAGGTGGGCAGACAGTTAAGTGATAAACATATAAATACTGTGAGGTGAGCGGAAACAGCAGACAGATAGAATAGATGAGAAAGTAAAGTCATGGGAAGTAGAAGTTCAGCCAAGGAAAGTTAAGCATAAAGTTAACTGCTGGGAGTGAAAGGCTTAACAACTAATATATTAGAGGAAAACTAACAGTTTTAAATGAGATAAGAAACATAGTTTACTACATCAAAGTTAGTGCTAAAGTAATTGAACCAGACTGAGTGCACTTTGACAAAAGGAACACATGATATCTGAAGTATGAGGATCAGACAATTACTGGAAGAGCAGTATACATCTGAGGTATCTCGCGCTATAATTATATGTGAATTATACAATGGAATACTAGAGCGATAGAAATAGAGAAAGGTAGTTCAGCTTGTCATCTGAAATTCTAAGGCAACTGAATAGGCCTAAGTGGAGTTTTGACAAGAAGAAAAGAACTATATTTAAAGTGTTTATGATGTGCTTATAATTTCTGTAATGTAAATAATCTGTTATACATATGTTAAACCAGTTAGAATATATATATATACACATACACACACACATTACTTTGAAAACAAGTGGAGTGTATGCTGATTGTTCATTAATCACAGACACATTCTGTAGAAGAATCCTAAGCCCAACAACAACAACACAGTATATATTTATACTATTAAGAAGTATAAGAACCTGTAATTGACAATTGGCAAACATAACATCTGACATAGGGGTAGGAAAAAGGATCATACCGTATTCACCTAAATTTCATGAGACTGGAGTGAATCAAGAACCCCCAACCCATGAACAGGGCACATGTTAATATAAGAAATTGATAGATCAATCAGGTATCGAAAACACTTCTGCATAATGTAAACCATCTCCCTCAAAATTGAAACTGATTGGAACCTTGGAACATCCTTGGAATAAAAAACATTAAGGGATAGTGGAAGGGAAAAACTGTAACAATCCACAATTATCACCAACGTGACCCCCCAATACTGATGGAGTATAAATGAGAGAGGAATATAGACATCTGTAATACACGCTTGAAGACTTATATTGATTGGTTCTACTCTAACTCCAAAACCCAGCCACTGGGAACCGACATTCATGTAGGGGTAGGATGAGGGATCCCAATCAAAGGGGTCAAATGCAATTTTGATGTCTCACTCCCCTTTGCTTTTATGTTTCACATTGGAAGTAATCACGCCATCTACACCAGTAGAACACCACCACCCTTCTCTACACTGAATGGTTTTATAATAATTTCTATTTTTGTTTGTATTTCATTAACCCATTAAGGAGGATGCCTCTACATTCCACCACCCCAGTGGCTTGGAACTGGAAAGTGGTAAGAACCCTCAAACTCCACTAGAAGAAAAGGGGTAAAATGCGGTGAAGAGTCTGGAGGAACAACAACATGAGACAGTGCAATGGGTGACCACAAAACCCTATTTTCAAAAGCAGACCATATCATTTATTCATTACAAGGCATGGCAGGGACGGGAAACTATCACCTTCTGCTTTACTCATGAAATCCATAGGTGGGTACGGTCTGGGATGGGTAAACTTATAAAACAATCCTATTGTGAGGATAAACCTACAAGTGATCTTGTGGAACACCCCATCTCTGCAGTGTGTGTGTTGCGTGGCCAAGCAATTATAGTATTGACATGGCTTGACAGTGTAGATTTGAACAGTTAAAGAATACCTGGTCAGGCACAACTTGCCACAGAGCGAGATCCAAACAATGAGCATTAATAAAAGGGAAAAGGGCCCCTGAAAAGGAAAAATAAGAAAAAACTTACCCAGTCAAAGTTTCAATGAATTCTGATATTCTAGATTGGCTACAGAAATGATAACTCGCATAGGAACAAAATAACTATCCAATGCAAATAGTGAGAGACGAAAGTATCATGGGTTTCACATCCCTTATTGAAGAAGTACATCCAAAGGACGATGAAGATGAAATGCCAGTGAAAAAATAAAGTGTCAAATTGGGTGAGAAGACACGCAGAACAAAGTATGGGAGGAAGACAATAAAGAGGAGAGAATGAATCAAATGAAGAGCAGAACCAAACTGGCAAAGGAGGAAGGAGAAAGAACACGAATAGAAGACAGTTGCCAAGGAAGAAAGAGGCGGGAATGGACACCAAAGAAGGAAGCCATGCAGACAATATAAATGAGAAGAGCACGTACAGGATATAGAAGTCTAATAGATCAGAATGAATATAAAGGTGTGAAACGAAAGGAAGGGAAAGCAGCTAAACAGAGAAGTTATCTTCACGAACTGGGGAAAGTGTTATGAAGGAAAAATGATCCAGAGAAAGGAGAAGATATGTAGAAATATAAAGAGTACATGAAACATCGATGGCAAATAAACAGACCACTGACATCCACAGGCAAATAGGAGAAGAAAGAAAAAAAAGGGTAGGTGAAACAAGGAGCACTGAGAGAGTGGTTCAAACGTAGGAAAAGTGAGGCAGTGCAGGACCACAATAATATCTCCATCCAGTAGGGCAGTCAACCACGGCTGCTGACAAATCAACAGATAAAGTGTAAGAGAAGTAAATACCTACCACATCAGGAAAAATTAAAGGTGTGGGAGAGGCCTGCCTGAAAATCTGAGACTGAGGAGACAGAAGATCCCTGATCCAAAAGTCAAGAGAGGAAACCTACAAAACTAAGGACAGTGGGTTGATCAGGGGAAAACCCTGGAGCCAGAGACCAACAATGGAAAACTTTCATGTAGGAAGGGCAAATAAAACAAGACAGAAAAAAGGCTAACCATTAGGAGAAGCTGGATCTCCTCACCAATGACCAGAGGAAAACCAGGCATGAAGATGAAGGACAGAAAGGTCTGGATGAAACACCAGTGACTGAGGGTGGTGATGAAGGGATGAAGACAGAGGAAAAGGTAAAGGAGGAAAAAATGAAGCTGGAGAAGGTGCAGAAACCACAGCTGAGATGGCCAGGAAAGAGCTATCAGAAGGATGAACAAAATCACCTGGAGAAGAAGGAGAATGAGAGGATAGACAAATGTGTATGTCCAATCTTGGCTGAAAACATTGATAGCCAGAGCAAAAAGACAAGGAACTGGAGACCAAAACCAAGGTAATTTGTAGTTAAGGGACGTAGCAAAAGCCTCAATGTGAGGAGTACCCCACTGAAGACAAAGTCACTGGAAAACAAACGGATCGAGAGACCACTCCATCGGACAAATGTTGTATGTAGAAGAATCCAATCCATGATAAGATTAAATGCACTTGGAACATGACACAGAAAGATGGGAATATTGAGCATGCCCAAAAAGAAGATCCAACATATGAATAGAAAGGAATGGAGAATGGGTGCCAACCTGGTGATTGAGATAAGTAACCACTAAAGACAAGTCGGAATGGATCATTTCTGTCCAGATGGAGAAAATGAACAAAAACATAACCTAGAGAGAGAAGCTCCAGAACAATGATAAAATAAGACCTCTTGGTCACAGACCAAAACCCCCAAATCTTCCAGTTGATCAACCCACACCTCATTTCCAAAAGGATGTGCCCATGAAATGTGGAAAACCAGATGAGAAGGAGGAAGTTGGAGACCTGCCAATGTGTGAGTCATATCTAACCACCAATGCCAATCGACAACAAGGATAGGACGAAGGGTAATAAGAGCTGACAAAGGATCCCGGCAAAATTCCACTGGTTGTGAAAAGCCCATGAATGCTTGACAAAACATACAGTGCCAAAGCAAGTCTGAAGGGCAGTGTGTGAAACAGAGAAACCACCATGTGGAGAATAATGCAAATAATTATTCCTGACATTCCTCTTTGTCATCGATAAACCTGGAGAAAAAGCCCACCTAAGGGTGATATATGACTTCAAGGTAAAACAGGGCAGATTGAAAATTAGAATGAGGCAGGGCAAATCTAGTACAGGCCACCATTCTCCAGTTTAGTGTGAGGACAACAAACAGCCTGGAATAAAAGCCCGTAGAAAGATGAAAATGGCCCATGATGACAGAACATCTTGTACCTCCTCGAACAGATGCAGGGTGGTGGCAGGATCTGAAATCATGAGGAAGGAAAATGGTACCAGGGACAAAGGAGGTGGGGAAAGAAATAATAGGACAAGCCCATCAAATAAAATTTGAAGAACCTGTGGAACTGTATTGAAAGATTGCCAGAGGGTAACAATATAATCTAGTCGAGCTCCCACTGGACCAGAACCCTCTGGTTAGTTTATGGTACTATTGGCAACATGCCCATTAACACTGAATAAAACAATGAGATGAGAAACCCCTGGAAGGGGGACAGGGATGGATAGATAAGGACCAGGACAGGAAAGGAATAGGGGCATGTTGTGGCTCCAACTGTGACAAACGTGCAACCAGAGAGGAAATGGTAGAGTGTTGATGCACATATTACACACGAGATTCCAAAATTTCAGATCATGATTGAAAACATAACACCAAGAAAAAATACAGAAATTCTGAAAAGAAAGAGGTGGCAAACATACCCAGGACGAGGTCGCATTGCGACCCTGAAAATCCCAACTACGGAGGTAATAAAGAATCATAGAAAAACGTGGAACAGGATAAAACATAACATACCTGAGAAATGATGTCGAAAAATGCCATATTAGGCCTAGCTGATTCTGCAGGAGGGGTAGGAAAAATATGGCAAAATCCGGTGGTGTAAAAAGGCTACCAAATCTTCATCAGCCTAAACAGGTTGAGCTTGTTCAGGAGGATTAATGGAACACGTTCAAGAGAAGAAAGTTGACCCATATAACGATCAGTCTCATGATGGATAATAGCCAAGAAATCCAATGACGGGTCTCCCCCACCTGCAGCCTGTGAAAATAGTGCTAGAGGTATAACACTCAAAGTGGGAACATGAACCTCAGAATTAATTGAAGAAATAAGTAAGTCAAACCAAAGAGTTTGATGTAAAATAGGCGAGTGTGAGAAAAAAAAAAGACCAGGAAATTAAGATAAAAGATTTCTTCAATGTAAAAAAAAAAATAATAATGAAGAAATACCATTTCAGAAATTAGACTGTTAAAATCACGATTCACAGCACCAAAAGAAAAAAACGTCTGAACACGAGTACTGCCAAATGAGAAGTGATAGTTCAGTAATAGAGAGAGTTATAAGCATCATGAGAGTATTTAACACTCTTATTGGTGGAGATTTGACTCATGATCTGCATGAGAGATGCATTGGAATCATTCAATTCCAATGAAGATAGAAGGCTTGTGGTATGTGTAAAACTAGTTTTTGCATAAGGAGTGTCCTTGTTATTTGTTTGTTTTTAATTAATCACAAAGCTACACAATGGGCTATCTGTGCTCTGCCCACCATGGGTATCGAAACCCAGTTTCTAGCATTGCAAGTCCACAGACATACTGCTGTGTCACTGGGGGGCTGGAAGACAGCACTGAATGAAAATAGCTATTTATGTGAGAGGAGATAATGTACTGTATGGGAAAGTTAATATTAATAATTGAAATCAGATACTACACTGTTGAGTTTACCAAGTGTTTAGAAATATAATATATATATATTTGAAATATTAAACAAAAGAGAATAAAAGAAAGTTGATTGGGTCTTTGATGGCTGCTAGATTGTCAAAACCTTAAAGTTACTTATTCAGATCACTTATTTTCTGTAAAGTCACTGGTCAAACATGTATAACAACTACACAGAAAAGTTTTACTTTAATATTTAACCAAGAGGTGATCTTATTTATTTTGTAAAAAAAAGAATAAAGAAATGTACAATAAAGTTTTTCCCACATACTACAATACCTTATTCCAAATAACCTTGTATATACAGTATAATAAACATGCATAGAAAGAAAACATTTCATCATGGTTTCTTTTTATTTATTCAGTATTAATATCATTACAGTTGTCTTATTTTTCACTAACGAATTGTACCTGGATTATTAATACAAAAGTTTTAGCATGAATATTTATATATGTTTATGTATTCACAACCACTGTTACTAAAGATTTATATGGTAAAAAAAGGCCCACTTCAAACCAAGAAAACAAATACCATTTTATATGAACAAATCCCATGGATTAAGAAAAGCAAAAAAAAAGTATCTAAAAATCATTAAAATTTAAGTAATAAAAAATCTGTAGTTTACCAAATTTGAGTTTCGATACATTATTATGTAAAGCATAAATATTTAGAAAAATAAAACTTTAATATGACATTTTAGTAAAGTATTTTTAAAAATGGTCTTCTACATTTGTTGAGTAAATGCTTGGTTCATAAACTACTTCATTAAAATATTATGATTTAGAATTCCTTTATTTTTTTAGAATGCTTCTCAACTTCTCAACAAATGTAGAAAAAGGTGGTGATATTTCTTTTCATTCATATAGCTTATATTTTTTAATCAAGGGTACAAGCATACAAGCATGGTTTTGTATTGTTAACCCACGTTATTCCACAGTCACAGATTTGGCCAAGTTTCTGGGACAGTCAACCTACAAAAAAAGACAACAGACATATTAAAATAAATATAAAAATATCAAATATTTGAATATTACAATATGTTTTATCAATACTTAAAGCTTTGAAGATTTATGATAAAGTCTGTATATAGAATAGGCAAGTGTTTTCCTCTACTTTATTTTTATCTGATTAAAAATCACTGATTAGATTATGCTTCCCAGGGGCACAGGTGGAGGATATAACTGACAGAGCACGAGATATAATAAAGGGGGCTAGCAATGATTCAGTTTTTGTGGTGCATGTAGGGGCTAATGATGTAGGGAGAGGTAGGTAAGAGGAGCTGATTAATAAGTACAAAAGGTTGATAAAGACATTTAAAGAACAGGGCCATAACTGTGTCAGGAATACTGCCGAGAATTAATTGTGGGGATGACATTATGAGTAGGTCAGTAGGGCTAAATGCCAGGCTTAAGTTAATATGTAAGGATGAGCAGATAAGCTGTTTGGACTTGTGGAATCAGTTCAATGAGAGAAGGGAGCATTTTGGAATGGATGGTTTACATTTAAATAGGGTAGGTTCTGGCTTGTTTGCAAGGGCTATTAACTCAGCTGTAAGGGAAGATTAAAACTAGGATTAGACAGTGGTAAGGGCCAGGATAAAATGAATGCCAAAAAATAAGATGTGCAGAAATATAAAAGTTAGCATTGGAAAGCAGTATATAAGTATTTCTAAGGATAGGATTAATTGTTACTATTGTAATGTCATAAGTATAAGAAATAAAATAGATGACCTCAGGGCACTGGTAGGAAAGGAAGATTTTGATATAATGGGAATACCTGAAACATTGTTAAAAGTAGACAATTTTGATGACAGACATTTCTTTGAAATGCAAGGTTATAGGTTATTTAACAGGGATAGAGTATTAAAGAGAGGGGGCTTCATATTTAAAATGTGAGTTAGATCCTGCTGAAGTTCAGGATATCAAAAATAATAGCAAGATGATAAAAATCCTATAATCCAAGCTCTTTCGAAAAGGTGGACCTTTCTTCTTCAGAAGCAAACACTTTATCCTCTAATATGCATAAGCCTTCTCAAACTAACAACTCTGTTGAAAATAACAGTGACTTTATGAATCGTACATGTAATGATGAACACTCCCCACATATCTCTAACATATATCTAAAGATGTTGGCATATTTAGGAATGTGGTTTGTGTATTTTTGGTAAGAGATAAAATCTAACAGGAAAAGTTTGTCTGGGTATCAAATACTGAAAAGTTTCTTTGGGTATCAGTTTGTGTTTAGATTAGTGATTTAATAAGTTTCTCACCTTTAGTTTAGAATCCTGTTTCAATACCAATGAGAGTAACATCGTTAATGGAATACCCAGGGCAGGGTTTGTTTTAGAACCTTGGTGTGTTTTCTGTTGTCTAGTTCATCTGAGCATATTTTCTATATTCTAAGGGCTTGACTGTAGGTAATGTTCCATTTAGTGTGAGCAGGGTGCCAGCTGAAGGTATTGTGGTCTGTCTGTAAAAGATGGTTTTTCAATATGACCCATTTTAAAGTTTCTTTGGTTGTGCTTGTCAGAAAATAAGTCAGTAGTTTTATGAACTTACAGGTTTGACAACGTATTTTATTGCATGGATGACAACCATTTTTTGGTGGTTGTAAGTCACTTTTGTGTGAACAAGGATATCTTTTAGAGTTCTGCTTATTCAGACATATGGGGCTCATTTGCCTCTTTCTCCCTTATGTTCTGGGCAAAGAGTTATGCCCTTAAGGAGATGAGATGTGATTTCCAACAGTTGTGCCCTTATGGAGTCCTTGCCATTGGGTGTTACACTCCATGGGCTTCTTTCAGGTATTTTCTGAAGGGAGCTCATTTAGGTAAAGTTTATACTAGCCCCTCCATGTGGGATTCTAGCTAAACTGTGTACAGAGATGAGTTATCCTCTCAGAAGTTAACATTTACCTTATCTGAAAAGGTATTTTCAGTAGATACTCACCTCCTGACATATTTTCACACACCCTCCCCACTTTCAGTGCACTTTTTTTGGTTTGTCTCATCAAAGAATGAAGTTATAACAAGTGCAAATGTATAGGGGGAGTTTTTGAGCATGGAGGTGTGTTTCCCTCCTATTAGTGGAGGGCTTTTGTTGCACAATGATGTCATCATGCAGCAGCATAATTCACATTAAATCGCATTAAATTATGAGGAGTTACCTCGTAGCTAGTGGCATGCAAATCACTACCAGATGTCTGAGAAAAATAGCTAAACTTGTGTGTAGTTGAGTATTGGAAATACATTTATGGATAAGGAAAATGTTAACTTTTGCAATATTTAAAGTTTTATGTTTAAAATCGACTTTCAAGTCAATTTAATCAGTATATAGCATACATATTTAAGTATAATCAATACATAACTTATATACATGAATGTAATCAGTATATATGTCTTAATTGAGTAGCTAACAAAATTTGAAACTTCGTTAAATGATGTTGCTAACCAGACTTTCAAAACTTTTCCACCACTGATGTATGACTAATACGCTGGGACAATTTCTATCATCTCCCTTGCAAAGAGGAGTAACATTAGCAAATATATATTCTTCTGGCACCTGCCTGTTATTGAAAGACTCAGAAAAAATAGCAACAAGTGGCTCACATATCCAATCTTTAACCTCCTTCAAAACTATTGGGCAAATATTATCTGACCCAGGAGCTTTATCATTCTTTAAACTTCCCAATTTTTCTTAACAAGCTGAGAATTAATGCAGTCATCTGGTTCAATCTTATTTCTATCTATAAGCTGTTTAAGATGTGGAATACTTCTTAAATCTTCATTAGTAAAAACTGTAGAAAAAAACAATTGAATAACCCAGCCATCTCATAATCATCAGATACAAGCCTTCTTTTATACCCTACCCCCATCCAACATTTTTGTTTACTCATAATGTATTTAAAGAAATCCTTACTGTTAATTTTTACATTTTCAGCCAAACTTTTCTCATACATCCTTTTTGATGACCTAATTTCCTGTTTCACCAACTTTCTTGATCTTCTATAATCTTTTAAATCTCCTTTCATACCAGTCAATTTACATTTCTTCAATTTGTTATGTTTTACTTGAATTTTATCTCTTAAACTCTTTCCGAGCCATCATGGCTTTTTACTTGTAGCTATCCTTTTCTTTCTATAAGGAATATATTTACCTTGAATATTTAAAATATTTTCATATCTGATCAGTGTCTCCAAATAACTCAGCTGCTCAATTCACAACAGATAATTCTTGTTGCATCCCTTCAAAATCTGCTTTTGTGAGATTTGTAACCAAAATATCATTATTCCTTATGTCCATATCAGGCAAAACATCGAACCTAATAGAGCAATGATCGTTTGCACCAAGATGTTCCCCAAATTCCACCTTCCCGATCATTTCTATATTTGAAGTTAACAATAAATCTAAAATAGCATTGTTTCTAGTAGGTTCCTTGACTAA
>NW_013667138.1:130338-147056 GCF_000517525.1 Limulus polyphemus
ACTCTGCAATACACTTAATCTCAATATTTGCGCTAAAACAAACAGTATCACGAACGAACGTTAACTTCAACAATACCCTGTGACTGCAGTTCAATTACTCACTGTCTATACACACATTACCTCTCTTACCGCATCACGTTTTCCCCTCTTATATATACCAGCGTACCCTATTTCTAGTAAGAACTTGAACATTCGCCAAAGTACATGATAGTTCTAGAAACGTTGCGTCATGGTGGTCATGTGACTCGCTGACGCAACAAACCTTTCTCCTTTATGGTTTGACTCTGGTATTTCACAGTCTACATGCCTGTAATTAAAATCACCCATAATTATGATTATATTAACAGCTGAAATCTTAATCTCACTGTAAAGTTTCTTACTAATTTCATCAGTATCATCCGATGGTCTGTAACAAATTTCCACTAAATGCCTTTTCCCTTTATATCTGCTAATAGAAACCCATCTCCAGTCTAGAAAAGCAGTACATATTACTCTCAAAGACAATTGGGTGATTGACAAATGGTGACCAGTGGAAGCCAAAAACCATCAGAAGATAAAACAGTCAGAATATGAATATGTGGAGTGCATCCACATGCCTGCTTGGAGGAGCTCATCCTGAGGCCAATGAAGAAGAGATGCAAGAAAAAGAAAAAAGGTGACAAATCAACTGAAAGGAAACGAGAAATAACCGCGAGCATCCACATCCTGAGACAAACGTATCAACTGTATGGTTACACTCCCAAGTGTTCAAAATCTGATAATGGAGAGATTGGCAAGTGCAGTGAAAAAGGGTGTGAGAAGCATCTATAGGATAGATATTTGAACAATGGTAAATGCAGGTGAGAAAATGGAGGAAACAAGTCAGGAGAGAAAGACCAAACAAAAGGTAAGATGTCAACATCACAAATGGGGCATGCCTGAGGTCGTACAAAACCACATGAAGGTATCAGTCAAGTATGAGAGTTGGGCAAGGAGGATGGAGGAGAACAAAGGAATAAAACAGAGTGGTGAGGACAGGGGAAAACCCCTTTTGGTACCAAAAAAGAAGAAATGCCATGGAAAAGGCCCTCCAACAACTAATTAAGGCAGAGAATGACAAGTTATTGACACACAGTCAGGTACAAAAGGCAGAAAGGTGGGTCACAGTATGAAGGTCTTGAGGAAAGGAGTGGTGGAATGACCAATGACAAATAACCTGCCACAGTCATAGAAAGACAAAAGAAGTAGAAGGGGGACAAAAATGTAACAAGAAGAATGCCACACAATTGGAAAATTCAGCCCAATAGGCAACAGATTGGGCAAAGTCTATGCATGAGAATGGATGGAAAATATTCCTCAATGAAGAAGGTATGCATGAGGGTGAAGCAAGAGAGAGAGGGGAGATACTGTAGAGAGGAAAGGCTGAACTGGTTGTAGAGGTGCTAACAATAAGCCCCAAGGAGGAGAGAAGTATAGAAAGCTGAGGACCAGAGGGAGAAGACAAATAAAAAAACAGAAAGACCTGAGCTGCAGGATGAGGAATAGGGAGCTATAAGAGATGAGGCCTGGAGCTAAGAAGGTTGGCAGATATGTCCAACCAAGAATAAAAGACCTGGGGGTGTAGAGACTACTCTGTCGATAGAATGTGAACTGGCCAAGAGAAGTTCCCAACCACCAAAGCATGGGCATCCACAGAAATGTTTCCAGGGAGGGGCAAAGTTTTCCAGGGGAGTGTATAGGGGGATTTATTGCACATGGAAGTGTGTCACCCTCCTATTGGTGGAGGGCTTTCGCCACATGATAATGTTATCATGCAACAACACAATCCATGTTAAATCATGTGAAATTAGGTGGGAGTTGCCTCAAGGCTCTTGGCATACAAATATTTCTGGCAGATTCATGAGAAACACAGCTAAACTGTGTGAAGAAGTGAGTTATTGTCTTAGAAACAAGAGGGAATCCACAATAGCCATGTAACTTGAAATTCTTTTTGGCAGGATTAGAGTAAATTAATCTGTGAGACCATTTTTTATTTTTTATTAGTTATATTTTTGTGTGCCAGCAATACCAAGCATTGGGCACGTGTACTCTCAATTAGATTTTAATACTCTATCAGATTACTCTCAAATTTAAATTATTTTAGGCAGGATTAGAGTAAATTAATCTATGAGACATTAAGCATGGTAAGATATATCAATCAAAAGGGTTTGACCTCCTGAGTCCAAAACTGTAATTAGATCTCAAATTGGTCAAGTACTTGAACTTGAAAAACTCAGAGCCATTCTATGAGCCACTATGCTGTGGCTAAAAATGTTACAGGATGATTAACCAATTTATCAATACACAAAATAATAAATATACTTATTAAGTAATGATTGCATTAACAAGTACTGCTCAAGTACTTACATTGCATCCTCTGAGTACAGCAATGTGATAAGACATGAGTTGCAATGGAATGACAGTTAAGATACCCTGAAGACAATCAACAGTGTGTGGCACCTCAAGAGTATGGAAAGCATGCTTCTGGGTCTCTCTATCTCCCTTCTCACATATAATGATTGGCTGACCATCTCTTGCAGTCACCTGTATAATCCAAACAGATTAATTTCATGATTTTTTGCAGGGTAAGAAAATACTCTTAAGCTTTACTCTAATAGTAATTTTCGTTATTTCTGCCAAATATAGACAATTTTGTCATTTTCTATTAGCTAAAGCTGTGTTTCATCTAATTAATGTAATTTGCAGTTGTCCTTCTATTTATCATCTATCCTTAAAGATAGTTATTTTAATTTATAACTGAATTTTATTCATTAATTTTAGCATAACATACAACTATTATGTTTAACACTTTGGACAGCTGATGCAAGAGTATCACAGGTAAAGCAATGAACTTTCCATGATTGTTTTAACTGGCAATCAATATGTTTAAAAATTATTGTTTTACTTGCATATATAAAATTGGGAGTCTTTTGAAATGCATAAAATATTAAAAATAGGAAAATGGTCATGCATATTGTTACAAATATTTTGCAGAAACTGAAAAAAAATGACAATTACAACCATCCACAATTCTTAATTACAGTAACAATTACAGTGACCCTAGGCTTTAACAATTCCACATTAAGACTTATAAATAGATTGTTACCAAATTTATTCAGTTTAAAAATTCATAAAATGAAACACCAAAACGTTTTAATCCTACTTTGGCAAATCAATATAAGTATGTTAGTCTGAGAAAAAGTTTGGATAAAATTTTTTAAATTTTAAGTAACACAGTTTTTGTAGTTTTGACTTTCTTCTTTTAGTACTTTTTTGTGGCATTTTAACTTTCTAAATAACTATATCTATCTAAGTTACATATATAATATCACTCCTTATCTTTATAAAATCAAAATTTTTTATTATACTTTTTTCTTTCCTTTTTATCAACTAGCTATCCAGCTCATCATGCTCCATGTGTGCATGTATTTTTGTGTGCCAGCAATATTAAGCATGAGGTGCGCATCTACCTGATTGAGCTTACATATGTGAGAGAAGACAGTGCATTATAACAAATAGTACAAAGTAATGAAGTAGAATCCAAGCCTAAGGGTAGATGAAAGTTTAGTATCCTTTTTTGGTATATAAAAAAGGAATCACTGTGACCTCAGATGCAGGAGTTCTGTGAAAGAAGTATAGTGATAAGGTTTGTAATTTTTTCTGCATGCATGTCTGGAAAAGTCACTTACTTAGTTAGTTAAATTAAAATTAGTTTAAAAACTGAAATTTTGATTCATTCCATAAACACATATAGTAAATGAGGTGGCCATTTCTTTTCATAACAATCCCTACTATCAAGTACTACCATACTTAATGATATTATGAAGTTTAGCTAGATGATGAACGATTTTGAAAATACAGTACTGTAGCATATCACCTAAATATTCTTGTTTTAGTAAAAAGATTTGTTAAGTGACACAATACCATCATGATTTTAGTACACAAACATGAGTCGTGTGTTTAGTTTATGAAATTTTATTCAAGCTAACATAGAATTCTGACAAAGAAAATAATCTGGCATTTCCTGCAAGAAATGTGCTAGATGTTTGATTATAAAGAGTTTCAAGTTTCTGGTTAATCTAGATAGAGAAAATACTGATTTTATTATTGATGCATACATGTTTTTGTATGTGCCACCATCTAGGGACAAATTATGCATTCACCTTTGTTATGTCGTATAACAGGAACACTTAATTTGACATAATTAAGCATAAATGTGTCTAGCAACTGTAAAATATAGAATTCCATAATGAAGTTTTTATTAAGCTAACAAGAAATTAATCATTAGGACCCCAGATCTAGGAGTTCTGTGAAAGAAATAGAATGATAAGATTAGTCATTTTTTCTGTATGAATGTCTGGAAAAGTCAATTACTACTTACTTAGATGAAAATTCGTTTAAATGCTAAAAGTTTAATTCACTCCATAAACACATATATAGCTAAAATCATAAATTTAAAATCACAAATAATATTCAATGTTAAACTGGTACACAATTAAAAACATTTTATTTAGCTTTTACGCTGCTTTATAAGAACAATCAGCTTTAGTTTTCTTCAGCCAATATTGTGAAACAGTCATTGTTAATATTCAGAAATTTTAAAGGTGGTTTTAAATGATTGATTTTTTTGTGGCTGCCAGTTTTTTCATAACAATCCCTACTATTAAGTACTACAGTACTTAACAATAAGCTGATGATACTCATTATAAAACAAAGTTTTTTTCATGAAAAAAGATAGATATATTCTCTACCTGCTGAAGAGCATTCATACACTTTGGATAGACAGGATCCCGAGTAACAACCATAATGACTGGCATAGCTTTATCAACCAAAGCTAGGGGACCATGTTTTAATTCTCCTGACAAAATTCCTTCTGAATGAAGGTAAGTCAGCTCTTTGATTTTCTGTGAAAAGTAAAAATAAGAGATAATATATGAGTTACATTTTGGAAAATCTAATTATAATTTTCCAACCATGAAAATGTATTTCTGATAGATACTTACCTTCACTCACATAATAGGTTTTATTGATTATTATTGCCCTTTATATGCACAACTTTTGCTTACCACTAGCCTTGATTCTCCCACCTACTTCCATGTGTTTTACACATGATACAGCTGTGCTGTAGCATGCAACAACCCTTTACAAATAGGAGTGAGACACACCCTCCTAGCACAGCTGACTCCTTCTAAGCAGTAGAACCCAATCTTCACTTTGAGATTAGATATGAAAGAAACACTGGAAGTAGGGAGGAAGGGTGGGAATTGTGAGAAGATAAGTATCTATTGGAAATACATTTTCAGTGTAGGAAAATTATAACTTCCAATAGATAACTTACCTCTTCTCACTTAATAGCTATAATCCCACATTAACCTGATAGAGTGACCAGTGTAAAATTTGCCTAGATGCCCTTCAGAAAACGTTTTAAGAAAACCCATGTAGTGTGACACCTCGATGAAGAGGTTACACATGTTTGAGATTACACCACATCTGAATCAGGTATACTCCTTACCCACGAAGAAAGAAAGTGTCAACAAATGGGCAGAAAGAGGACACATCTGACAAACCTACGGATTTACAAATGGTGTAGAGTGGCTAAGGCATGTTGAACTATAATCAGTGGGTCAACTCCAGTCCAAAACCAGCAGTACTGGGAATGGAACATCCAGTTCACAGTTAGATGAGGGTCCCTACCATCTTAACCTCAGGCCCAGAAACCAGAAAGGAAAGGACTTCTATTCCAAGAACCCAAGCTGACATGTGTGCAGACCTAGTACCAACTGATACCAACCACTCGGAAACCTGACATCCGGGCAACAGTAGGAAGGTGAAATGTAACATGGAGGGTCAACTCCAGTCCAAAACCACACATCATTGAGAATGTATTGTCCAGTCCATGGTAGGAGGAGGGTTCTAGCCAAACTACATGTGTGAGGACTTATGTTGGCCAGTCCAGCTCCAACCAACACCAGCACACCCATGAACCAACATCAAGGTGGCAGTAGGAAGGAGGGTTTCAAGTCAGAGAGGTGAACTGCATAGTGGCAGAAAAATTCAGTCTCAAACCAACCATCATCTGAAATTGTACATCAGGTCCCTGGCAGGAGGATAGTCTTGCAATCTACACTAGCAGAATGCAACTGTCCTACCTTCAACTGAGTGGAATGATAACACCCAGGAGGAAGCCTCCATGGTCCACCAATCAAAAGCCAAGTAGCTGGTAAATGGCAAGCACACCTGTACTCCACTGGAAGATGTGGAGTCTGGAGGAATACAGCATCAGAGAAAGTATAATGATGATCACAAAACCCTATTTTGAAAAGCAGGAACAGAGGGATGGGCAGTAATCTCTTTCCTGCTTTACTCATGCTAGTACATTAGTAAAGAAAGGGAACAGTCAGGGACAGAGAGAGAGATGACAGATACAGTGAGACAAGGAAGAATAAGCCAACAGCATGAGTTGGTGAATTCAACTGAAAAGGGTCACAGAGAAAAAGTTATAGGCCAAAGAGGGATTCCAATAGAAAAGGAGGCAAGAACTGGAACTGAAAAAGGAAGATGTGTGAGAATAGCATCAGAGAGCATGATAAGGGCAGAAAAGATGATTCAGATCAAAATGGTAAGAGAAAAGAGAAATGGAAGAGAGGGATTTTGGTATGAAAGCAAAATTCCCACCATGAGCTGCTGAGGTTTTGGGAAGGAAAAAACTAAGGTAACGGATACATGACACATCAACAGTGAACACATCTAATCTATGACAACCACCCATACAAATAAAGAAAGTAGGTGGGATAAGAAACAGATAACGAATTGGTCAAAAGAAGGATGGGTAAGAGCATGGAGAATGACACAGAAATTCCATTCTTAAAGGAGCAGAGAGCAAGAAAGAATGGAGGAAAAACAAGAGGGATAAGATATGAGGGTTGCTGTCTGGAGCATAAGATCCACTCACTACCATGTCAAGAGTCCAGGAGGTATTAAATAAATTAATTAAATGATGTAACAAATGGAGAGTACTTCTCAATCCAATCAAGACACAGGCAATCACATTTCACAGGAAAATAGGAAGACAATACATAAAAATTAGACAAATCAAATTTACATTATACAACACCCTTCACCTTTAAAACAACTGCCAAATTTTTAGGAATCATGATAAACTCACACTCATCATGGACCACTCAATACAACAATATTCTCAAAAAAATAAGCACTAGATTGGCATTCTTCCACAAATCAGGGATATGAACAAAGGCTCTCTGTTTAATTATACTAATATCGTTTAGCATACATGTATTAACCAATCACTTCCTTTTCATTTTCACATCTCAGGCATGGTTTCCCCTGCCTCAAAATTTCTAAAGGCATAGGATTATTTTACCCCAGTGCTCCTGAAAAGCGCTGTTAATCTTGCAAGTTCATCAGACTCTTTTTAATCATTTAACCATAATATCTCTGTAACTTTAGAAAGTTTTCTTTTCTTTAAATCAATCTCTCAGAAATTTATTCAAACAGAATCGTGCTTACTCAGTCAGCATCTCTCTGCTTTAAGGATTCAAATATTTTTTTAAACCTAAATTCCTGCCACAAATATGTAACATGATGTGGCTTGGATGACAAGCAAACTCCGGAGAGGGATAGGAGGGTAGGCAAAATCATCAAACATCTGTCCACTCCAGACTGAAGGCATTCATTGCTAGAATGGATGAGGAACCAGGGATCAGAACAGAGGGAATCTCTGACCCCTAGAGGAGCATTCTACTGGGAGCATAACCAGTAAAACACCACTCTGTGGAGAGAATCATGTTGGGATGAGAAAACATATCTGCAACAAGAATGAGAGCACCCAGGATGAGAAAAGCCAACAGGCGAATGTACAAATGAGTGATCCCAAAAGAAGAGATCCAACAATTGAAAATAAAGTGAATGAGAAAGGGTGCCCCCTAGTCAGTAGATGGAAGAGACAAAGGTCAATTGGGTAGAATCGATCAAGTCCAGCCCAGTACTAAAGAGCGGAAATGATCCAATGCCCAACAAACAATAAGAAGTTCCAAAAGAGGGATGTGGACAAAGACCAGCAACCTCGTATGAGTCCATACATGCTCCCAACTCATGAGAGATGTATCAGATAAAGGATACAACACAGTACGGTGAGGTGGAAAGAATCGAGGTGATTTGCATGTAGAGCTACCAGTCCAAAGAAACATCTAGGGAAGGAAGGAAAATGAAAACAGAATCCAATAGATAATGACATAGACAACCTACATCTTATAATAGCTACTAAATGTCATGCAAGTGAGCATAACCCAATGCAAGAAGAGCATCTATAGAAACCAAGGCCTCAAAAAAAATATAGAATGGAATCACCATTGAAAACAATCGACCACAAACAAAGAGGAGAAGGCTAGGTCTGACGGAGGTAGGAGCTGCAGAAAACTCTGAGAAGGATGAAATATTGGGTCAGGATAAGGAAGGACATCTCTCTAACGAGAAAAGCCAACCAACATGAGTAGCCTTCCCCAAAAAAGAAAAATGTGTGAGTGCAAGATGCCTGAGTCAAAAGCAGCCAGTTGTTCATGTTATAAAGAAACCACAGACCATGTGAATTTGGAAGACAAGCAAAGGCCTGGACTACCAGACTGAAAAGTATTGGAGTCAAAGGCAGACCTAACAGTAAAGTGGATAATTAAAAGACTTGTCCCCCCCTGAGGACAATAGGAATTTGAAAGAAAGAATCCACGACATCCACCCTGGTCATCCAAGCACCCAGAAGAAAAAGCACATTGAAGAGTGAGGGACAAGGAAGATCAATAAAATGGCTAAGGATGTAGAATGACTTACTGGAAGACACACCTGTTGAAAAAAACACGAATGAAAACAATCCGGAATAGAAACCCAGAGAAGGGTAAATGACTAGTAAGACAGTGTCCCAGTTAAGAAGACGATGTACCATGTTCAATAAACGCTAGTGAGAAAAACTGAGATTCTGAGAAGGAAGTAAGGAAAAAGTCTGTGAGGTGTGGAGGATGGGGAAGGAGAGTCCTAACAACACATGAAGTACCCAAGCATTTACAGGAAATGCATGTCTCAGATGCGGCTCACACCCAAGTCTGGAAAGGAGACACAAAGAAAAGGGAGGAAGGAGGTGTGATACAGAATGGCATAATAAGATTGAGAATGGAGAAAAATAAGGAGTAAAATCAACAAGAAGAGACCAACTTTGATACCAACAAGGTAGGGAACCCCCAAAAAACTGACAGGTGCAGAATATGGCACCAAACAAAGGACAAGGACAAACAAGAAGAACCCACAATAGGAAGAGTCCAGTATACATACATAAAGGTAGAGGAAGAAAAGGGAAGGAATGAGTCTCCCCTGAAAACCAAGCAGAAGCCCAATGGATAGATATTGTGAGGAAAGGTGCAGAGGAAAATATAACAAAGGATGGGGAAATGGGCAGATGAAAATAAGAAATGGGCCTGTGAAAAGTAGTTTATATTATCAGGGTTTGATTCCCATGTCAGACTGAAAGACTTGAAGAATTGAGAGTCCGGGAAAAAATGCAGATCCCAGATAGAAACTGTGAGAAAAACTAAACAGCATGGACCCTGAAACCCTAGGAACGGTAAATTAAAAAAACAAAATATATCATACATAACACACATATCATATATAACAATCAAACCAGATACCCAGGGAGTGGAATATCTGGGACTCCGGTACAGTAGAACTAACAGGTTGCATGATAGAATTCAAAGGAAAAGAAGGACAAAACAACCAACTGGAAAACTGGATTTCAAAGCCACAGAAATGATGGTTGTTGCACAGTGATAAGTGTTACAAAAGAAGCAGTAGGTGCAACACACGCTTGTGAATACAAAGAAGATAAACCTGAGTGGACAAAACAAATTCAATCCACAAACTACCACATAATAAATCAGAAAGAAAAAACAACTAAGTCATTTGATGAAATAAAATTAGATAAAATATTTAAGAAATGAAGTAAAAATGAGCACAATTAAACATATCTGCACTTAAGCCTGCCAAACTGAAAAGCAAAGATTAAGTTCTACTGTGTCACACTCCTGTTGGTAGAGGATTGTTGCATGCTACAATGCAGCTGTACCATGTAGAAAACAGGTGGAAGTGGGTGAGTGTATGAAGGCTAGTGGCAAGTAAAAATTGAGCATATAGAGGTCAGTTTTAAATTTTAATTATTTGAACCAAACATGTATGAAATAACATATAATAATAATAATAATAGTTACTGGTTACTTACTAAAGCTCCTTCCATGCAAGTGGCTGTGTTGTATCCTCTTCCCATAACCAAGAGTGACTTTTGCTGATACATATCGCCAGCAAGTTCATACACTTTCTCATCAAGCTTCAACACCTCTTTAATTTGTTCTGAAACAGAAAAAGAAGATATTCTGCATTAAAATGAAAATACTTCAGTTCGATTGAATTCAAAACACATTAGACTTGATAATACACAGTAGGATTTTCGTAGCTTATATATATACATGATTTCAAATGAAAGATCAGTTACAAAAATATTATTTTCAATTCCAAATAAGGATTACTTGATATTTCTGACAGGTTTAAGCATTGTTCAGTAAAAAAAAAACAAAAAAAAACTGAAACCTCTTGTATTTATTACTTGTTAACTTATTACCAAAAAAATGAAGAACAAATCATTCTTTACAATCTGACAAAACATTACCATCTAAATTATTTATTTTTCTGTGTTACTTATATTCTTTGTTTTTGCACATTAGTAAATGCAAAATAGGGTAAGTGGAATAAAAAACATAATAGTATAGCATATTAATTTTTTAGTTCCACAAACTTAGTATGAACAGTAAAACTGTACTTCAAATTTCTAGTGTTAAATTTATTACTTGTTTACTCCCAACAAAGGTTATTTTTGCTTTAAAAATTCATTACTCTTTTTTGTATAAGAACTTACAGAAGAAAAGTAAGACAAAAAAATTGGTTGATAGAAAAAAAGGAAACAAATGTATGACACAGCAAAAGTGTAGACATTTCTTTTAGCTACAAAACGTTTTTGGAAAAAATCATTCCCAAGAAGTTGTATGATGAATTACAACTTAGTTTAAAAAAATTCAAAAAAGATAAAAAGATGAATCCCCATAAAAGAAGATGGATGAGCTCATAATCTCATATGCAGCTAAAATTGGAATACTTACATTCCGTTTTTCTATTTTGATATCCTTGTTTGACAAGAAGTTGTTAACATAATATTTTATCATGTTCTATCTGTCACTGTAATGGTTTAGCTCTGAGAAAAAATGTGTATAGTGATCTCCCTTAGGAAGTCTGACCTCTCATAAGCAATATTTTACTTAAATTTGCTGACAATAGTAAGTTAGTTCTTGGGTGTTGCCAGTTGTGGGAATTGATAAATGTTTCAATGATAAGTTCTGGATTCAATTTCCTTTTTTTTAATTTTTAACTTAGGTTGGTAGATAGAACTGTCTAAATGGACCAACAAATCCCTTGTTGTACTTAAGCTTTATGTAAATAAGTATTTTATTCATATTTTTAATTGGAAGAACAGCAAGATTTCCTTCTAATTAGGTAGTTATAGTGTGTTAGTTTATTATAATTAGGCTGCAGCCACTTGAAGCTTGTAGTTCAAAATTATGAGTTCTTAAATTCTCCTCCATTTTTAATACCTCATTCAGTATTTTGCACCTCACTGTTTCTAGATAGTATGAACTACTTAATTTGTTTAATGCTTATCTGAGTTTATTTTGAAGTTTAGCATTTTGGAGTTGTAAATTTCTAAGCAAATTGTATGATTACATTAGACATAGCAGTAATTTGAACTGATTTTGTCTAGAATTCATTTTGATTCCCTAGATATTTTAAGCACAACAATAATGCAATACACAACTTCAGTATTTTTTTTCGAAGACTATTACTGAGATTTGCTTTTTTAAGAAAGGGGTCACAAATAATGAAGTGAAGAACAGATGTAGTAGGAAAGGATGCTATGTAACAGAAAAAAAAATCATGGATAATAACAAGTCTCTGAAGAGACAAATCATAAACATCTATAGCTGCTCCAAGTAATAAACCTCTTGATAAAACATGAACTATGTTAAATTTGGCAGTTATTGAATATTTGTTGATAGAGGTGTGTGATATTTTTCCTCTAGTGTCTCATAAAAAACATCTGGAAGCATAAACAATGATAATATTCTGTCATTTCAAATATGTTGATGAATTGTTTTGTTATGAATTTTGCGCAAAGCTACACGAGGGCTATCTGTGCTGGCCATCCCTAATTTAGCAATGTAAGACTAGGGGAAAGGCAGCTTGTCATCACCACCCACCGCCAACTCATGGGCTACTCTTTTACCAATGAACAGTGGGATTGACCACACATTATAATGCTCCAGGGCTGAAAAGGTGAGCATGTTTGGTGTGACGAGGATTCGAACGCTCCGAACTAAAACTACTTCTTCTGTGCAACAAATATTCACCTTTTTAAATCAAACAAATTTTCAAAGACTATGACACCCAAAAATCAGCATCGCACTTCCAACATGAGAAAACACAATAAAACAAGTAAGAAAAAAACGATTTTCCAAAGGTAACATAAAAAAGGTTATTTTTATAACATCTCTAATTGACAATGCTATCTTCAAGAAAATAAACACTATAATCAGGTTTCTTGACCTTTGGTCTCCATATTTCAACCTCTTATAAACTTTTATTATTTATATATTTTGATATGTTATTAAGTACTTTAAGGAGAATTTTTACTCTTAAAAACTAATATGAAAACGCAAAATGATGGATTTTGACTTTCGGTAAATAAATACAAAATTCTGTTTTTTTTTATCTTTTTTCAGTAGTAGATCCCATTTCTTTTTCACAAGTAATATAATGAATTCAAAACATTGAAATAAAACAATAATCTACATGAAATTCTCAACAAATGATCAAACATATTAAAGTGATTTACTGCCTTATTTGCAATTGCAAAAGTCTTCACTGTAGAAATCAACACCCTCTCTGAACAAAATGTAAATGTTAGTGTAAAAAAATACAAATTGTTTTCAATGTATTTCAATGATATACTACTTGAATCCTAATTCTGATAATGACTTTTGGTCAATGATATTTCCATTCCTCCTTCATAATCTAATCTCATAAATATTGTTGTTCTGATGGTTATTTTGTTATACAATCACTAAAGGATCTAGACATTAATTAATTCATTTTTAATATTACTAAGTACTAATTACTAACTAATAATAACAGAAGGTTCAGAAAAGTGAATAACACAATAGACTAAAAAATAAAACTGCGGATAAAATCCCAGCAACTACTACCACAAACACAATCCTTCTCAGGACTTCCTTGAAGATGGCAGCCAAAATGTAGGATATAAACTAATTTGTATTTAATACTTAGTAAAAGAAAACATCAATAACTAATTAATAATTAAATAGTCATTAGATGATTGTATAGACTACTAATAAAACAACAATTGATATCCAACCACTACAACCTTAATATAACGAATTACTTAATAAATAAACAAAGATTAAGGAATGTTTTTGGTAAAAATGTGATCATACTAACCAGGAAGAGCCTTTAAACCTTGGATAATTTCACTTCTTCGGGGTTGCATAGAGATTTTGTCTTCACACATCACAAGAGCAAACATTACCAGGGAAATAAACTGACTGGTATAAGCCTAATGATGGAGACATAAAAAAATCTAAATAAGCTGTAACATCGACTAATTCATATATTTTACAGAGGTTATACAATAACTGATAACAGGTTAACTATTAAACTATTTGATAAAACTAATAATGTACATTCATGTGTAACTTCATATGAAATGCAATAAAATTTACAACTATTTTATAAAAGCTTCATAAAACCAATCTCAATAAAAGTATTACAATCTAAGGACTGTATAATTTTCTAGTAGACTACTAAATCATTAATTATCTTCATGTTTATTCATCTTTATTCCTTGTATCAATTATCAGTCATTAACTAAACATATCTCACAACACATCAATTTAATAAGCTATTCTTTAATAAATTTTACACATGCTATAAATTACCTCAGTACTACTTTTACACAAACATGCTCATATCATCATTATAACTAAGCATACTCATAGCAATTATCACTCAATCATAGCATAAATTAGCTTAATCTCTTCAACTAAATATTATCAAATATCTTAATGTTTTTAGCTAAACATTATAATATTATTGTGGTATGCCTACCTAAATATTATTCTTAGCTACATTTATTTTCATGTCTTTTCTTGATCATTTATTAGTTTTTTTTTAAGCCTTAGTTCACCTAGTGACTGATACACAAACATTATCAATAATATGAATTATCTCAGATGTATTTTCCTAAATGTTACTCACATTTTCAGTTTATTTGCCTAATTATTACTCACAGTATTAATTATCTTACAACTTATCTAAAAATCACATATGATCCCCCTATGGTTATTTCAATGAACTTTGTAATTGAATGAATTTTTTGTTCTAAATTTTAACAAGAAAAAAAAAAGATGTTAACATCTTCACAAGTGTCAAATTTATGAGCTCAGCAAGTCAAGTGCATTTGATCTCAATAAATAAATGGAAAAAGGAAGATTTGGTTTGCATGAATTATTAGACTTTTAAAACAGCTTGTGTAATAATACATCTTTGTATATTAATTGGTTCTAATCATGCTTTCATTAGTGAGTCTCCAAATAATTAAGAACCAGAATTTTAGATATTGAAATAAACCAGCTAGTATTGCAGTAGTTATGTTAGTAAATTAAAAACTATTGTCATTCATTACTGTTGTACAAACTTTTGTTTCAAATCAAAATTATATATATTTTCTGATCATTAAATTCATCACATAGAGTAGTTTAATTTTTCATATTCTAGCTTATCCATTGACATCAAACTTATTAACACAAACTAAATGGTCATATAAAATACTGATCTGGTATTTATGAATGAATAAGAATTAAAGAAAAAACAACATATTAGAAGACAACCTGAAAAAACTTGTAAGATAATGTGTTATCTTATGAAAACACAAAGTTTAAAGAAATGCAAGAATCATGGCTAAAATAAAACTCCTTAATTTTTAAGGTCTACTAACTTTTTGTTTAGTTGCCATACAGTTATAAAAACTATTAAATTATAAGTTTACCTTAGTACTAGCCACACCAATCTCAGGACCAGCATTGATATGCACACCACAATGACTTTCTCGACAAATACTGCTGCCAACAGTATTAGTCACACCAACAATCAGAGCTCCTCGCATCTTGCAGTACCTCAAAGCCATTAGAGTATCTGCAGTTTCTCCTGAAATATAACTGCTAAAGTTAGGAATTTTCCTTATCTTAAAATGTATTTCCAATAAAAATTTACCTCCATATTCTGATTAGCTATTTTCCTCTAGAAGGCACAGTATTCTGTCTGAGAGACTTTTATGCCACCAGCCTTATGAAACTCACACCTAACATTCACAGAGGGAAGGAAGAGTGAGAACATGTATAGAGCTAAGTAGCTATCAGATATACATTTTCTGGTAAGGAAAATGTTAACTTCCAATATGATGACTCACCTCTCTATACAGATTAGCTAGAATCCCACACTGAGATGGCGAAGAGAGTGGTTCAGAAATTACCTAGATTAGCCACCTTTCAAGATCAATAAAAAGGAAGTTCATAGGGTGCAACACCTTATGGCAGAGGCTCCATAGGAGCACACCCATGGGAGACTGAATTTCACCTCATCTAGGGTATACTTTTCACCCAGGTGAAGGATAGGAAGAGGCAAGAAGTCTGAAAAAATGTCACAAAAATTGGCAGGTAGGTAATTGGATCATTTTAATAAATATTAATAAATATCAATTATTCTTTAAGCATATTTCATGGGGTCATGTCCTTGCAGGAATAAATAAAGGAAAAGCAAAGAGTAAATAAGCTGTATGTATGAAATCCACTTGGATATTATGATATATCAAGTCAGCATAGAAGGACTTCTGTTGTAGCACCAGCTGTAAGGTCTCAATCAGTGAGGATTCTACCTGGTACACCACCACAGCAGCTGGGAGCTGGTAAGTGGCAAGGATATCCCATGTTCCACTCAAAGGTGAGGGAGGAGAGAATTCATGTAGGGGAGACCTGGAGAATGTGCCTGGATCCCCTTCAGTTCAGAATGGTCTTTTACTGGAGACAGTGCAATGAGTAACCACAAAGCCACATTTTCAAAAGCCAGCAAGTGCTAGCCAGAGAAGTAGGTAGAAACACAATTCTGGTGGTGGCCTTTTTAATGACAGTCCATGGAATGGGTACAGTTTGGATTGGACTGGTAAAATTACATATATATATATATATATATACCACAAGTGGAACTCTAGTGGTCTTGTGGAATACCCAATCTCACTTTGGGCACTGAGTAGGCCACGGCAGATGGTCTAAGCTCTTTTTGTTATCCTGTTCAAAAGTGGAATTATTGGTAAGTATACCCTGTGAGACAATTCTAGCTGCCTAGTGAGATCCAAATGTAGAAGAAAGGTGAGGATTTTGTTTCTGAATTTGTTTGTTTCTGAATTTCGCGCAAAGCTACACGAGGGCTATCTACGCTAGCCATCCCTAATTTAGCAGTGTAAGACT
>NW_013667138.1:147272-172026 GCF_000517525.1 Limulus polyphemus
GAAAGGTGAGGAATAAAAAAGTAAATGAATACTTACACCCATTATAAGTGAAGGGTTAATTGAGGAATGGATGTTGGTGGAAGTATGTATGCTTCTGGAGAAATGATCGTGGGTTAGTCCATATGCCAGTCCAGAGAAAAGAGAAGGGTAAGAAAATTAGGAGGAGAAAAATCAAAGAGAGGAGGCTCAAGAGAGCATACAAACATCCACCTTCAGAGGGGCAAATACAAGATGCATGAGCTGACAGATCCAATCTGTAATGGGGTAAGGAAAGAGGCTCTAGGTACAAAAGGACAGTGAGAGGAACCACAACAAGGAAGAGTGTGACAAAACAGAGTGCCCTGGACCAGACACGAGCATCTGTCTGGATCAGAAATAACAGTGAAAAGAGAAAACTGATGGCTAGGACATGGGAGAAAATGAGTGACTGCTTTCGCCTGCCAAGGAATACGAGGGAAGGAAAAACTAGTCAGGACAAAAGAAAAGGGAGGTGTGGTAATGAGAAAGCAGGAGGAAACATGGGCATAAATACATGTACAACAGCTATCAACATCAAGTAGGAGTAGGGCTAATGTGTAATGGGAAAGCAGAAGCATCTGCTATAGGTTTGATAGGGACTCCTATAAGACAATGGAGAACCACAATGATAATCCAATCAGGCAAGTAGGAATGGGACAGTGGATAAGGAAGGAATGAAAAAAGGTAGAAAAGAGGCAAAGAAGAAAGTGAATTGTGACATCGGGGAAGGTAGAAGAAATACCACCATAAAACCCAAGATAGAAGAGACTTGCAGTTCATGGGCTAACCATCCAGTGAAAGAGTAGAAATGTGTTACAATGTAATGAAGTCAAAGGGAAATTATGACAATGAGACCAAGGTGATAAGTGCATCCTGTACATTGGCACACAGAAGATGCAGAAGGGTGAAAGGAGTGGGATAAATGGATGGCTACATGATCTAGGAGGTGGAATGGACAATCCCACATTTATTGTTAAAGAGATGTCATATCCTAAGGAAACAACAATGTGTGAGGGTGGATCAGAATGGATGGAAAGTTGTGTAGGGGAAGTCAGAGCTGAGACTTGAGGAGATGAAGTAATAGAAACATGGTTGGGATAGCCTATGAGGGGCCACCAAATGGACCCCTTAATAGGTGTCCCAAAACTGAGCAAGGACCAAAGAGAGGAGATGGAGAGGAGGACATGCATGATAAAAAAAAAGATGGGACTAGTCCAGACTGAAGGTATAGATAACCAGAGCTGAGGAATGAGGCTCAGGAGGCCAAAATAGAAGAAGTTAGCAAAGAGGAGTGTGGCAAGACAACAAAAGGAGGAGGATCAATTAGAAAACAGAACACTAGTGGGTGAGGAACCAATCTGTGAGTAGGATGTAGTAATGCCAAAAAGACAGCCTGTGACAATGTGCAGTGCCCCCAGAACATAATAGGTTGTGAAACTCACTTAAATCAAATAGGCTCAGAACTATATCTGGGAAGGAAAGAAGATTAAACATTATCCACTTTGAATACATGTCACGGAGTAAGTAGCCACATCTAAACATTGATTATGTGTGATATGATATGGAGTAAATGATTATGTCTAAGTTCTATCTTCTAATGGTACGTGAAGTAATAATGAACTAGATATAATCTAATCTACAATGAGTACAGACTAAGAAGTAATAAACTATAATAAAATATTATCATGAATGTGTGACATGTTATGGATAAATGATTATGTTGAAAACCCTATCTTCTAATGGTAATATGTAAAGGAGTAAATAACCAGATCTAATAATTAACTTTTTTGTGTACATATGAACGAGAGATAACATGTGGTATATGTTAATGAGTAAGTAATTATGATTAAATATTATTGTCTATGTAGTACAAGTTAAGGAACTAGATCTATACAATATATGGAATGTGAATGTGTTAAGGAGAACTAACGATGTCTTAACATTAAGCCCTATGAGTTACATGTTAAAAAAGAATAAACTCTATCTAAACAGTAACTCCTACATGTTACCTGATAAGGCTGGAAGGATGAGGCATAAAACAGCAGGAGCAAAGTTAAACCCAAAGTAAATGCTGAGTGCAGAACTAACAGTTTGGGTGGGGAGAAGTAAGGAAACAACAGGTAGGAGGTATACATAAGGCGGTTGGGAAGAGTCGGGAGGTATTCATTAGGTGGAGAAGTATTGGGTGAAAAAAGTCACTAAATTTCATCCTCCTCAACTTCAGCTTCAAATTCTGTGAAGGGAAATGTGTGGCAAGGATGAATTGTAGGTGGGATTTTCACACAGCTGGTGGCATGCAAGTCTCTCAGGCAGAAGAGTGCAGCTTCAAGAGGAAAATAAATAATCTATGTATGGAGATGAGTCATTGTATAAAAAGTTCAAATATCTGTATAAAACAGTTTCAATGACACAAAAAGAATATCTTTCAAGTAGAAGTGATTTTAGACTAAAATACCACACCTTGTGGAGTAACCCTCTCCTTAAAAGAAAGATCTCTGTTGGAAAAACTAAACTTACTCTATCAATAAAATGATTATACAGACTAATAGAGGCATTGTTGCTATAGCAAGACATGACTTTATAAAAAATAATCTACCCTTAAGAAAGGAGTAAATGCAGCAGATGTACAACAGAACAAAAGAGCTGGACCATCAACATCAATAGTAAGTCTTTATTGTTGGTTAAGACAAAATGTATTACATGACACTTTACCTGATTGAGAAATGAAGAAACATACATCATCTCGAAAGATTGGAGTGTTACGATCCAAAAAGTCACTGGCTAGTTCAACCATAACTGGTAATTCAGTGAGTTCTTCTAAAATTTGACGTGTCTAGCAAAAGATATAATATTGAATAATTTGGTTTCATGCCAGAAAAAAAAGTTTCAATTAAGTTTTAGAAAGCAATTCACTCATAATTAAAATAATCTTAAAATAAAGAGAGGGAAAATGGGTTATATCATATACACTGTTTAATGTTTTGTTTAAAGCATGGAATTTCAAGTTGATCTTCCCTAGCACAGAATGCATTTTTGGTTTGTAAAAATAAAAAAATAAGTATCTTTATAATTTGATCATATTTTTAGTATGCACTACTTGTTAATTCTGCACTGTGCAATTTCATCACATTTCAGATTAACATTTAATTATTTCAAACCATGTACAATTTGTTTGAAAGCAAATTAACTGAAAATATATATATATCAAAATTAATAGTTATTAATACTCTGAATGATACATGTATTTATGTTCAAGTGATGATAAGTAATTTTCATTAATAAGAACAACCTATTACTTTAATGAAACTATCATATGCAAATTTCAGAAAGAAGGAATATTTACACGATTAAAATACTTTAATATGTAGAATAATAAACATAGGGTAAAGCAAGATAAGGTACTCTCATCCACTTACAGGAAAAATTTTTAGCCTAATACTTACAGCAATGGCACTGTGATAACTGGTTCCACATCCAATTAGCAAAAGCCGCCGGCAACGTTTTATCTCAGGAATGTAATCCTTGATGCCACCCAAAACAAGTGTCTCTCTATCAAAATTAACTCTTCCTCTCATGGTGTTGATCACTGACTCTGGCTGTTCAAAAATTTCTTTTTGCATGAAGGAGCTATAGTTGCCTATAATTTAGACTATAATTTAGTTACTTAACTTTCTGTTATTTTATTCTCATGAGTGATTGTAATCAGACTATTGTGCTATAGACAAGAAACAGATTACAGTTCAACTATTCTCACTGAGAAAAATACAAACAGTATAAAATTGTCATTGGTTGATTTTTTTTTCTTAAGTATATACAATAGATAATTTCAAGTAAGCATAGGTTAATGTAATAAAATTCAGTTGTCATACAACAACAAAATATTTATTTATCCAACAAATGTACTTATATGTTTAGAACTTGAAACAGAAAACAATGCTGCAAATCAATTTCATACATTCTAAAACTTCTTTTCCAAACAGAGAATAAAGACAGGTATTAACATTTATGTGATTATATTAAATGTTTCCAGATCAGAGGTGTGTCATTGATATCTTTTGATTTTTTTCCTTCTCACAGTGAAAATATTCAACCAAATTGTATGAAACTTAGTATAAACTTATTAAACAGCATCTAGTTTCTGCAACAGAAAATTATATAATTTGATTTACTTTTTTTATTTTGTGGAATTTCCAAAATGTTTGAAACAGCATTCTAAAAAAACTTTATAAATACTTCATTTCATCTTAGAATTTCAATCGTTTTTATTATTGATCAGAAAGTTCCATTTTATATATCCAGGCAATTTCAACTTAATGGAT
Organism: Limulus polyphemus; assembly: GCF_000517525.1. Classification (NCBI taxonomy): domain Eukaryota; kingdom Metazoa; phylum Arthropoda; class Merostomata; order Xiphosura; family Limulidae; genus Limulus; species Limulus polyphemus. The sequence continues at coordinate 151,610 of NW_013667138.1, forward strand.
ATTCATTAACATATACTTTTTAATGCTGAGAACTTGTACACACGTAGTCAGAAAGCCAATCAGACTGTACCTAATGTGCTCGCTCCCTTGACCATCAGACACTAAGGACCCATGCTAGTCCTGGGAGAAGGGCACCATAGTGAATACAAAATAAGGATACTTATGAAACCACCATTCAACCATCAGACTCTACAGGGCTATCACCAGCTGTGGGAGTAGAGCTAATGGGTGATACATGAAATATCAAACTCTGCAAGAAAAAGCAGAGAGGTTATGTCTTTGCAGGAATTGACAAAATAGAAAGAAAAGTAAGTGAAAGGTATTAAGACAGGCTGGGATGGTCTGGACTACACTCCAGAAACAGACCCAGAAAACGTACCTGGATCCCCTTCAGTCCAGAAAGGTTTTTTTACTGGAGACAGTGCATTGGGTAACTGCAAAACCCTTTCTTTAAAAGTCAGCAAGTGCTAGCCAAAGAAGCAGGCAGAACCACAATTTTGGTGCTAGCATTTTCCATGATAGTCCAGGGAATAGGTACAGTCTGGATTGGAATGGAAAAATTTTATATATATAACTACCATAAGTGGAACTCCAGTGGTCTTGCAGAACACCCCATTTTATAGTAGGCACTGACTGGGTCAGTACAAATGGTCTGAGAGCTTTCCATTATCCTGGCCTGATGCAGAATTTTGGGTAAGTATAATCTGTGAAGCAACACTAGCTGCCTAGTGGGATCCAAAATTAGAAGAGCGATGGGGAAGGAATTAGTGAATGAATACTCACACTCATACAGGTACAGGGTTAATTGAAGAATGAACATTGGTGGAAATCTGTATGCTACTGGAGATGAGACAGCCAGATGGTGGAGATAGCTTAATATGAGACAAATGATTGTGAGGTAGTTCACATGCCAGCTCAGAGAAAAGTGGGAATAAAATGAAGAGAGGAGGCTTGAGAGAACAGACAAACATTTGCCAGTGGAGGGACGTATACAAGATGTATGAGCTGATGGATCTAATCTGCAGTGGAATAAGGAGAGAGGGCCCGGATAGAGGAGGTGTCCCAGTTACAAAAGAACAGTGAGAGAAACCACAAGGAGGAAGAGCATGACAAAACACTGAGCAGCCCAGACAGGACAAGAGGATCTGTCCAGAACAGAAATAACATCAAAAAGAGAAATTGAAGGAGGGAATATGGGAGAAAGGAAGTGACCACGTTCTCCTGCCATGGAACATGAGGGAAAGAAAGACTGACCAGGACTAAGGAGAAGGGATGAGCGATAATGAGAAAGTGGGAGGAAACAAGGGTGTAGAAATAGGTACAACAAGAAGTAAGAATAGGACTTGTGTGTCCAGGGAGAGTAGAAACATCTGCTAGAGGTTTGATAGGGACCTGGGTAAGAGCATGGAGAAACACAATGATAATCCAATCAGGCAAGGAAGGGGGACAGTGGATAAGGAAGGAATGAAAGAGAGTAGAAAGAGGCAGAGAAGAAATGAAAACTGTGACAGCAGAAAATGTGAAAGGTGGAAGAAATGCCACCTGGAAACTCAAGTTAAAAAGAGACTTACAGATCATGGGAATACAATCCCATGAAAGAGAAAGAATATGTGACAATTAATGAAGTCAAAGAGACAAAGGTGATAAGAAAATCCAATACGAGGGCACACAAAAGTAGAAGGGTGACAGGAGTGGGAGAAAATGACAGCTACATGATCAGGGAGGTGGACTAGACAATCCCACATACAATGATAAAGGGATGTCATATGCAAAAGAAAGAGAAATGTGTGAGGGTGAATCAGAAGGGATAGAAAATTGAGACTCGAGGAGGTGGAATAACAGCGGGAGTGAATTGAAACCTGAAGTATATGCTGGGTGGGGCACTAACAGGGGAGAAGAAAAGAAACAATGGGTAGAAGGCACAAGTGAGGCTGGAAAGTCGAGATGTTCAGTAGGTAGATAATTATTGGGAGGAAAGTTGCTCCATTTAGTTTCACTCAACTTCAGCTTCAATATCTGTGAAGAAAGTGTGTGGCAAAGAAGGAAGAAGAAGGTCTAGACAGCAACACAGATCCCATCACACAGCGAATGATATGACATTACTCTTCCTCTTACTGCATTTTCAACATGAATGGCATCTTTTGTAATACACGAAGGCTGTCACAATCTCAACAGGCAAGAACTTCCCAAATTGTTGGTAACTGTGAGTGATATTTGAACTCACACCAGCAGAAGAAAAAAAAGTCATGTTAATTTAAATGGAAAGGTTGAAATTAAAAAGTTATTGAAATAACTACTTCAACAAGTCTCAGCAAAAATACACAAATCTAATCACAACTGTGCTGAGTGAAAACAATGAAAACTTTTGCATGCAAATGTAGAGGAAGCATTTGCACAAGTAGTTGTATCACACTCCTATTGGTGGAGGGTTTTTCTGCATGATACATGATCATGCAGTAGTGCAACTTCTCATGCTTCACGTGAATTTTACCTGGGAGTTTCACAAGGCTGGTGGCATGCAAATCTCTAATGCAGAATAGTGTGAATAGGAAAATAGCTATTCTATACATGGAACTGAGTTATAGTATCAGAACTATGCTTTCTGATAGGTAGAAAAAAATCTATATATAAATGCATTGCTTACATTGCTAAAAAATCCACAGAAATGTAAGTTTGAGCATGCCTTCAATTTTTCTTTAGAAATTACACTAAACAATTTCTATAAAACACCACAATATCAATTCTAAAATATTTCTATTTTGAGAATAGTTTAAACAGACTTAAAATGATTTTCTTTACTTAAATTTTAAATGCAGGTATGCACTCAACATCTAGTCATGATAAGGTCAAGTTGTTATTATGTGATGATCAGAAAAATCTTAAACATAAATTTGTATTTTTAAGCCAAATCATACTGTTGGTATTGTTAAACTGAAGCTCTCTTATACTATATAATGCTATACACAGCAAATCAATTCCAAAACAATTGTATAGAGCAAGTATCAAGATCAGCTTTTGAAGTTCTCTCATCTATACACCTAATTTTCAATCAACTAATGAGTAAAGTACAAAATCTATATTTCTATATCTATATTTTCATTTGACCCAAAATGTTTTTAATGTGCTATGTAACACATAATTTCACAAAAATATATTTCACCTTTCATAATCTGCTGAATTTCCATTTTCAAAGTAATAATCTCCCTGCCAGTTGTATCATCAAGTGTACGTTTCAGCCTATGGATGGTCAAATCTAATAATTGAGAATGTTTATACACAATGTGTTAGGTGTTTAACACAAAAGCATATGAGTGATAAACATATCATTTACTTGGAGTATTGAATAAAATATCTTAAATAAAATAAAAAGACAGAAAGCTATAACATTGTTTAAAGATTTATAAATATTAAACAATTAGCTTCTTGGCTAGAAGAGAATAATAATATAAAACAATTTGTTTGGGGCTGTATTGATAATAATTATAAATCTATAAACCAGTCTTAAAAATTTATCTTAGAACATTCATAAACCTGTTTGAGTAATAATCTTTTAGTCTATTTAACATGTCTTCATAAGAGCATGCTGATATGTTTAAATATGTGAATGAAAACCATTCTTCCTATATAATTTCTTCCAATAAACATTTTGAACTTATTTATGGTAACTTTTTCACTGCTGGTTAAATTTGTAATGATCAAAATAATGGCACATTATGACAAAAATACTTTGTACTTCAATTTAACTTTTTTTATTATAATAACATGTAACAATAGAAGATGTAGAAATCTGTTAATTATTTTAGCCTCTGTCTCTCTTTCTTTTATTCTGTCCTGAAATACAAAATACAAAAAAATAATAAAAACTAAATATGTGCTACACCTCAAAACACACACACATAAATGGACAAGCACACACATATGTTAAGATACCGAAAGAAAATTTTGCATCAGTTTCAATGATATTGTTTTTTAATTCTATGCATTTAGCAAAATAAGATTTTTTTTACATCATGAAATTAAATTTCAGTCATAAATTATAACTTTATTGTTGGTTATGATTACTCCAATATATATAAACTCTCATCCACAAGCCTTTGATAATTATAATGAAAGTATAAAGCACGGAACCAATATAATCTGACAAAAAACAAAACATTTAAACAATGACCTAAAATAATTACCTATAAAGCAATCAGGGTAAAAAATAACTTACTTCCATCAGAAATTGCAGCCACATCATCATCTTCTAAGAATATCACACGGTTTGTATGCTCGATTACAGCACTATAAGAACACATCAAGAAATATAATAATAAAATTTACTATATTGCAAGTACAACTTCAAAATGCACAAACAATTGATACATAAAATTAAAATTTTTTACTCACTCACATAATTTTGTACAAAAAGTATGGAGTATTAAACTGGTTTTTGTTGTTGTTTCTTGACACCTCAAAATTAACACAGGCTGTCATATTCAAAACATTTTACCTCTTTCTATAAGCTTTTTTATTCATAGGCATTGTTTATAACTGTCCCCATGTAGTCTCATTTTATGTGGAAAAGTGATTCAAACAAACCTGGCATCAGATGCAAAGAAATATTCTACTTCCTTATCTTCACCTAGTGGACAAAACTCAGTTGTAGACTCTGAACGCTTCATGCCAGCAGTGGTAGTTGGAATAGTTGATGTCAGACATGGACGATGATCTAAAGGTTGAATGGTGATGACGTGTTAACAAATAATATGGTAAAAAGTAATTATTTCAAGAAAATTACAATAATAGTTTATGTTTGGTAGTATGAAACAGGATAAATAACAAAATAACCTAATTGCTATTTGCTCAAAGTAATCATTTCTTATAAATTATTAAAATTGTATATTTAGAGATATTGATATAACTTATCAATTTTTGAATTTTCTTAAATATTAAAACAATGTTAGGGGTTGGCATGCACACTTAAAGAAGCTACTAGTGAGGAGGTACAATTTCTATTTAGAGTTTATAGGCTATCCTAAATAGGGTAGAGGAAATGGATGAAGAGAAAGGTAAACTATGGGAAATAACAGCAGGATTTAAAGTAGAACTTAAGCTTTTACATGCAAAGGATACAGTGACTAATAATAACTTTCAGGAAGTTCAAAACAGTTCTAATAGGGTTAGAATTAGTATATTTAATTATAATGAGCAGATTGTATAATGTAACAGATTTCAGCCTTTAGCTTGTGCAGATGATGAACTAGGGAGGGAAGAAAAACAAATGAGCAGATAGGGGTGGAAATGAAAAACAGAGGATATTGTTGTAGGGAATTTTTTAGTACAGTACATTGATAGGATAGTCTGTGGAGTAGGAAGAGAGATTAGAACCGGTTATATTCTGCACCCCTGCCCCTGGATAGCATAATCTAACAGGGCATGTGATAGTGATATAACGATGCAGTCTTTTTAGTGTACATAGGGGCTAATGATGTAGGAAAGGATAGGTCATAAAACTAATTATTAAGTACAAGGCATTGATAAAACCATTAAGAGAAAAGAGCCATAATGATTTAATTTATGGGGATGAAATTAAAGGTAGGTCAATAGGGTTGAATGCTAGGCTTACATTAATATGTAAGGATGGGCAGGTTGGCTAGTTGGATTTGTGGGATAAATTCAATGGGGAAAGGGAGCTTTTTGGAATGGATGGATTACATTTAAATAAGGTAGGAACTGGCTTGTATGCAAGGGAATTAACTTAACTAAGGGCAGCTTTAAAGTAGAACTAGACAGTGGTTAAGGTCATAATAATAAAAAAATAAAAAGGTAGAGAAAAGTATAGTATAGGAACAAAACACAGAAGTAGTTTTAATGGTAAGCTAAACTGTTATTATTCTAATGTTAGAAGTATAATAAATAAAATGGATGACTTTAGAGCACTAGTTAGAACAGAGGATTTTTATGAAATTGGAATAACTGAAACGATTAAATGTAGACAATTTTTACAATAATTTATTTGGAATAAAGGGTTATAGGTTGTTTAAACAAATACTAAAAAAAGGTGAGATGTGACTTTATGTATAAAATGTGAGTTACAGCCTGTTCAAGTTGAGGCTATCAAAACAAATAGCAATGAGTTTGAATCTTTTTGTATTTCTGTTAGTGGTTATAAGGGGAGAAGGCTTTTAATTGGAATTTGTTATAGACAATAAGATGAAACTGATGAAATTAACAAGAAACTCTACACTGAGATAAAGAATTCAGGTGTTAATGAGGTAATAGTTATGAGAAGTTTAAATTTTAAGCATATATATATGCTCTTCAATCTCCACCCTGTCAGCCATTTCTATGTTAGAACTTAACAATAAATCTAAATAGCATTGTTCCTATTAGGTTCCTAAGTTAATTGATGAAGAACACTGTCCAGAATTGTTTCTGAAAAGCTGTTTCCGTCATGATTTGACTCAAACATTTCCCAATATATATATATTCAGAAACTTGGGAAATGTTTGAGTCAAATCATGACGGAAACAGCTTTTCAGGAACAATTCTGGACAGTGTTCTTCATCAATTAACTTAGGAACCTAATAGGAACAATGCTATTTAGATTTATTGTTAAGTTCTAACATAGAAATGGCTGACAGGGTGGAGATTGAAGAGCATTTGGGTGCACGTGACCATTGCTCAATCAGATTTGATAATATATATATTCAGAAACTTGGGAAATGTTTGAGTCAAATCATGACGGAAACAGCTTTTCAGAAACAATTCTGGACAGTGTTCTTCATCAATTGACTTAGGAACCTAATAGGAACAATGCTATTTAGATTTATTGTTAAGTTCTAACATAGAAATGGCTGACAGGGTGGAGATTGAAGAGCATTTGGGTGCACGTGACCATTGCTCAATCAGATTTGATAATTTGCTGCATATCGATATAAGAATTAATGAGATTTTAAAAAACTCAAATTTTGAAGAGATGATGCAAAAATTATCACCTGTGAATTGGACAAATGAATTAATTGGAGGTACTGATAAAATGTGAAAAATTTAAAGAATAAATTCTTAAATATTTGAGATAGGCATGTTCCTTTATAGAAAAAAAAATGGCTACAACAATGGATAAAATTAAAGAAAAACACAATAAATATAAGAAGTTTGAATTAACTGTAATGATGGGAGATTTGGAGAATTATGAAAGATCATGAGAGTGTATCAAGTAAGAAATTAGAAAATCAAAAAAATATATGAAAAAAAGTTTGGTGGAAATGTAAAGATTAATGGCATGGATTTCTTTAAGTACAATAAGGGTAAAAAAAATGATAACAATAAAGCCTTTGAGGAATGATAACAGGAAAGCTTATATCTGATGATTATGAGAAGGCTGCAAATTCTACTTTTTTCAATTTTTTATTAATGATGATTTAAGCAATATTCTCCATCCTGCACAGTTGCTACATGGGAAAAAATGATGGAACAAGATGATCACATTAATTCTGAGCTAGTTAAGAAAAAATTGGGAAGTTTAAAGAATGATATAGCTCCTGGGCCAGATAATATTTACCCAAGGGTTTTGAAAAAGGTTAAGGATTGGATATGCGAGCTACTTGCTGCTATTTTTCTAAGTCCTTTGAATAGTGGGCAGGTGCCAGGTAATAAATAGTTATAGGCCTATCAGTGGTAGGTAAGGTTTATGAAAGTCTGATAAAAGATGCTTTGCGAAGCCATTTAACAAAGTTTAACATTTTGTTGGAGAGTGATAATACTTTCACTAGGGGGGAAATCTTACTTTACTAATCTTTTGACATTCTTTGAAGAAGTTTCTACTTATGTAGATCAGCGTATGGGTATGGATTTGGTGTATCTGGATTTTCAGAAAGTATTTGATAAGGTGCCATTAGTTAAACATTTAACATACATTTAAATCTCATTTCGTTAATTGATTAGGAAAAGAAGCATTTTGCACTACTACAAACATAATTTCATTAATACAAAATAAACTTTAAAATTTCACATTTAAATGTTCAATTGACTTAATTTGTTACAAAATAAATCCTTAAGAAAATCCTAGAATTAGCTGACAAAAACTGCATCAAAGAGATTACTTGGGAAAGTATGTTCAAGAAAGGACAAAAGTAAAAAAAGGTTTCATTCTTCTGGTTAGCATCAACCACTGAGCACACCCTTTCAGGTGTTTTAAAAAGGTCAAAAAACATGTGTAAAAATCCTTGACACAAATGTGTTTTAGCTATAGTACATGTTTTCCAAGGTTGGTTTCTAGTCTCAACGCCTGTTCTTTTTTCTGTTTTTGAGTCTTTAACTTTAATTAAAAAGAGTTAGAGTCAAAACTTTTTTAAAGAAGTGCAACATACTTCTCTATGTTACAAAATTAACTCATTTACAATTTTAATAACATACTGGCCATAATCAAATAAAGTACTGTAATTTTTTGGTAAAATGTAATCTTTTTTTATTTCATTCTTAAAATTTTGGTCACTGGTTTTAGGGTGAAATATTAAAGAACAATACTGTAATATAAAACAAGTTCAGATGTGATTTTTTAAAGTCAGTAAATAATGAAAGAAAAATGTATTTTAATCATCCAAATTTTAAAACATTATCATAGAAAATATTTTATAAAAAGATTTCCAATTACATTTTTCATTGTGCACTTAAAGACAGTAAACCATCTTTCTCAAGAACAAAGCTGAAACCCCATATGTTTAGACATGATGTGATTTTAATAATTAATGGTTTGAAGGTCCATAAACGTGAAACAATATACATGTAAAGATACAAATACTGTATATATTTATCATTAAACAGATTTAATACATTTCTTTCATGAGTTTCAGTGCTTATACTTCTCCACAGAGATATAAAATAATATTATATTTTTAATATAAAAGCATTTGCAAATGAACACAAAAAAATTAATAAACCTACCAACATACTGTGTACTTTTTCCTATCAACAAGTATATTTTCAAGATTTTTTTTTCTTCTAATCTTTAAAAAATATGATTGAATTAAAAAACACCAGCTCCTCTATGTTAAGAAATTAACTTACCTATAATTTATGTTAAATAATGTTTAAGAAAGTAAGCAGAGTAAAGAGTTTTAACAGCACCTGTGACTAAACTAAAACTTATTCATAACAGAAGATGAAATGAAACACGTACCTTCTCTATCTTTGGGATCACCTTCTACAGATCCATTTAACAGAGTAAAAGTTGTGTTTTTTATAAAGGAAAAAAAGCACATAACATGCAATAAATAGATTACTATGCGATTAAAAATACAGTAAAAATAGGATGCAAATGAAAAAGAAACTAAGAAATAAGATAAAAAGCAATATTTATGATAAAAAACATTAAAAACATGGTTTTAATGAACTAATATTTATAAATGGGAATCTTTCACAATGTATTTAATAATCACAGAACTTGTGAACATTCAGAGACATTTTTGATTCATAAGTTTATGTGCTCATACTTTCTCAGCAAGATATAAAACTGTTCTATATTTTCAATATAAAAGCAATAGAAACATTTCCAAATGTATATAAAAATTAAGAAACTTTCCTATGTACATAATTAAACAAAAACAAGCAAACAAGTCACCAATAGATATAGATAAGTAGACTTTCTAATTTGAGAAACATAAATAAATCATACATATATATATATAGCCATGTTCCCACATACCTGGTTTCATTTTGTTTTCTGAGTCTGGTTTGAAAAATGGAGTTGATAAGTGTTGAAGATACAAAGGATGGAAAATAATAAAGTTAGAAAAACAATGTCATATTTTAAAGCACAACATTTGAAAAGTTAATATTTTCCTACAATGAAAATATATTTCTGATAGATACTTACCTCTACTCAGAAAATAGCTTTTATTGATTTGTACTGCCCTCTAGATGCGCAAATTTTCACTCACCACTAGCCTGTATGCTCCTATCTACCTCCACATCATATAGCTGCATTGTACCATGCAAATAAGTGTGTGACAACCCTCCACCAATAAGAGTCTGACACACCCTTCTAGCACAGCTGTCTCCCTCTATGCAGTTGAACCCAATCTTCACTTCAAGATTAGGCATGGAAAAAACACACCATATGTGAGGAGGAAGGGTGGGAAGTATGAGAAGAGATAAGTATCTATCAAAAATATATTTTTAGTGTAGGAAAATATTAACTTCCAATACAATATTTTACCTCTTCTCACAAAATAGCTAGAATCCCACAATCAGCAGGTGGAGGAACCAGCATAAAAGTTCCCCTAGATGAGTCCCCTTCAGAAAGCATCTGAAGAGTACCCTAGGAGTGTGACTGATCAATGTAGAGGAAACACACTTGTGGGAGACTGTACCACATCTGAAACAGATACTCTTCACTCTTGATGAATTAAGTCATGAAATAGGGAGAAAAGAGGTACACCTAAAAAAAAGTGCATTTGGTGTAGAATGGCTAGGGTATGTTAGATCACAAGCGAGAGGTCAACTCCAGTTCAAAACCATTCACTTCAGACTCAGGAAATGGCATGAAAGAAGTACTTCAGTTCCAAAAACCAAAGTCTTCATATGTGCATATCCAGCATGACAAACACCTATACTACCATGGGAACCAACATGTGGATGATGGTAGGAAGGTGGAAATGTAATGTGGAAGACCAATACCAACTCCAGTCCAAGACTATGTGGTGTTGGAAATGTATCACCCTGTCTGTGGTAGGAGGAGGGTCCTAGCCCACTCACATATGAGGACTTATGTTGACTGGTCTGGCTCCAACCAACACCTGGGAACCGACATCCAGGTGGCAGTAGGAAGAAGGGTTCCCAGTTGGAGGGGTGAACTGCATATTGGAATGTGATGGAAAATTCCAGTCCACACCGTACAGCATCTGAAATCATACATCAGATCGATGGTAATAGGATAATCCTTCCACCTACACCAGAAGAATACCACCATCCTACCACCAGAAAGTGCAATGGATGACTGCAAAAACCCTATTTTGAAAAGCAGACTATACCTGATTTATACAATCACAAAAACAGCAGGGATGGGCAGCAATCCCCTTCTACTTTACTCATGTTATTCCATGAGTGCATGGTCTGGGATGAACATATTTAGGAAGCAAGACACTGCAAGGATGAACCTACAAGTGGTGTTGCAGAACACTCCATCTCAACAGCAAGCATTGGTGACTTTAATATTTGTACAGTGAGGATTTAACAATTAGTATACATGGATAGGCACCACTCCCCACAGAGCAGGATCCTAAAAGAAGTGCAAGGAGGTCACAGTAAGAGGAAAATATATATAAGGAAAAGACACATACTCACTCACAAATGAACTGATGAGTGAAGAATGGTGACAGTGGCAGGAGGTAGATGATATCCAGCTGAGACATAAACTGCCAGATGATGGAGATAATGTGACACAGATGTATGAGGAGGGGGCCACATGTCAGCCTGGACAATCTTCTCCAAAGAATGAAGAAGATGAGCAGCCAAAGACACTGGTAACAGGAGTCAAGAGACAAGGAGGAAAAGGCTATACGTATAAGTCAGTCAGGTAACAGGAGAAAGGTCATGGGAAACTGAAGGATTCCAGTTTATAAACAATCTGGAATAGGAACCATGGAAAGAAGCCATGCAAGCCACATAACACTGCACAGCCCTGACCAGACAATCCGGTGGTCAGGATCAGTTTGGGAAATCAAAGGAAGGGAAGTAAGAGTGAAGGCAACATTACCTTCACATGCAGCAGAGATTTCTGGAAGGAAGGTATGATCAGGATAAAGGAAAACAAGTTTTGTGGTAAAGGATGCAACAGACATTGAGGGGGAACACATCTGACCATCAACATGCACAGCCCAACAGGAGGACAAAAAAGATTTTCAAGGATAGGTGATATAGGGAACAGGAAGCCAATTGTTGAAACAGAGGGAGGGAAAGGGCATGTAGGACAACATTAATATCCCAACCTGGTAAGGGTATTGGTAGAGGCAGACTATGAAGATAAAATAAATGAAACAAGAGGAAAATAACAGGAGAGGAAAATACATGGTGGAAACAGGAAAAACATGGTAGAGAATAACGCTGCTCTATAACCAGCAATGGTTGAAACAGAAAGATCATTGTCGAAAAGCCAGGTAAAAAGTTTGATAGGTGAGGGACAGAAAGTAAGGAAGAGATGAATCCCCAATGGTGAGACCAATGGCAAAAAATACACCACTTATGCTGGTACACTGAAATGGAAGAGAGGCAGGCAAAGTGGGAAAGAAAAGATGCTATCCGAGTGGAAAGTCCTGAACTTCTAACAATGGACCGGACAAATGCCATGCATGAAACCAGAGTGTGGGGAAGGATGAACAGATGAAGCACTGCCAAATGAGGATGAACAGAGTAGGAAAGGACAGAGAGCAAGAGGCAACAGCAGTGATGACTGAAAATGGAGAAGTCTTAGGAACCAAGGTTGAGCTGGTCTGAACAGAGCCACTAGAAGAACTTGACCTGGAGTGGTTTGGATAAAGGATACGACCCTGGAAAGAAGATGGAAGAGGATAGGCATAAATGTAGAGGACCGTCAAATTTTGACTGAGGGCATCTATTGTCAAAGGAACAGGAGATCAAAACATCTAGCAAGGGAATATTGAGAATCCAACTGAAAGCATAGCCATCTGAAAATATCAGGGTAGGATAACTGATCCACATCAATATTGACAGCACCTTGGATATGACAAGCCAGCAAACAAATTCGATGGTTATGGGCTCAGGCAGCAGGTCCAATGTTTGAAAACATAGAGACCAAGACTAGGTGCCCCCTTGCTAAGTGATGTAAGATACAACTGTTCTTGGAATGGTTCATCATTATTTTGCCCCTTGTAGCTGGCAGGAAAAGAGGCATTGCCCAATGAACAGCTGAGAAGATTGATATGGAAACTCAACTCAACTAAAGACCAATGGCCCACACCCCTAAGCCCAACAGGGAAGCATCCCTAGAAAGGTGCATCTCCAGTCACAGAAGAAAATGGACACCAGCCATTGTCTTATTCCTGTCCAACCATCAGGCAAATTCTGTCTGAAGGGAAGGAGGAATGGATACCAGGTAGTCCAGATGATCCTTGGTGAGGTTCCATTGATTATGACGTACCCAATGATGGTAATGAAGAGACTTCATGTGAGTTCAGCCATGGGGAATAAGGATCTCAAAGGAAGCCCAAGTCTCCATAAGAGAACCTCTGATGCAGCTAGAAAAGATGAGGATTGAGTCTTCTGAATTATAAGCTCCATGGAAGACTGTCGAAGGGGAGAAGGCTGGGCCTGACTACATGGAAACTGAAAAATACCCCAAGATGAATGAGGTCTTGAGTCGGTGTAAGAACAGGCTTCTCCAGCTTGACTAGCCAACCCACCTGAGCAGATTCCCTGTTGAGAAAGTGAGTATTGATGGAAGAAGCTGAAAGCGAAATAGCTAGAAGGAGCCAGTTGTCCATGTAGTGATGGAAATGAAGTTCGTTTGAAGGAAGAAGTCAGGCAAAGGCCTTGACCACCCAACAAAAAGTGTAGGGGAGAATCTGGAACTGATATACACATCCCCTGTGGTCAAAGCAAAGATAATGATGAGATGCAGGGAAAACGGGGATATGAAGTAAGCAGTAGTGGTTGTGACTTGAAACTGTGAATTCACGTTAATTTGCATGAGTGTAATAACACTCCATGGAAAAATAGATGAAGTCAAATCAATATGAAGCAGTTAGGAAACTGCACGAAAAAGATGATAAACGAAATTTAAAAAATTCAAATTAAAAAAACCTTTTTAAGTTCGAAAATAAAGGCAAAGTCACAATTTTAAAAGGCAATTGAACAACAAATTAAACAAGTGGAGCAAGACATCTGATCACTGTCAAGCTAAATCAAGAAGTGAAGATTGGCTTCTTCTGCACAGAGGGAGTCAGCTGTTCTAGGAGGGTGATGTCGCATTCCTATTGCTGGAGGGTTGTTGCATTCTTATTTGCATGCTACAATGCAGCTATACCACATGGTAAACACGTGGAGGTAGGTAGGTAAGAGCATAAAGGCTAGTCTGAGTGAAAATTTGCACATATAGAGGACAGTACAAATCAATGAAAGCTATTGTGTGAGTAGAGGTAAGATATCATTTTGAAAACATTAAACGAAGTCAATAATTGTCATAGTATCAATCATTCAAAACAAATACATTTAGAAAAACTGCAAATATTAAAAGAAATGACATTTTGAAAATGAAATTGCAAAAAACAGACAATTAAATGAAGTGAAAAATAAAATATTTTTTGTGGTCATGTAGTTTAATTAATTTCTCTACCTATTATGAAATTGCAAAAAACAAACAATCAAATGAAGTGAAAAATAAAACATTTTTTGTGGTCATGTAGTTTAATTAATTTCTGTACCTATTCACATATCTAAAATTGAGTACAAAAAATGCAACATTCTCTTATTTCTTAAATCATTATGTAGTACTAAGTTCAGAAAAATAACTTATTTTTGATAATTACGTGTTTATTTCTATACTTTTTGTGAAGAAAAATAATATATTAAATCTTAATAAGATACTAAATTAAATTTAAACATAATTTCATGACTTTATTGATTAACTGTTTGGCCTACCCAAAGTCCAGTCAATACAGTTTGTTAAAACCAGTGCTCAAAGAGAAAATCAGGTTGCTATAAAATTCAAATGATATGTTTCCTGGAAACATACAATTCAGAGGGTCACCCAAACTTATCCAAAGTCTAAATAATAGATTTTGCCAAATAACTGGCTCTATGAATTACAAAAGAAAAGAACTAAATCATACTAACTGCTTTATAATGGTGTTATCAAATTATTACATTTCAAGAAGTACAGTACACAAAATTTACTACTAATGTTTCCAAGAACCAAATGACATGTTATAAACCAGGAACACCTGAGTGAATGATATCCTTATAGAACATGAATTGTTAAAAGTACTACCCATAATCAAATACAATACTTTAATGTTTTGTAAAATTTAATATATTTCATTTCATAATCAAAATCTTGGCTACAAGCTATAGGGTGAAATTACTTTGTTAACTATAACAAAAAAATTACTCCAATAGTTACTTGTCAATGTGACCTTCAACCATGCCTTCATATAATGAGAAATGATACTTTAATCTCATGGTGTCAATCATTTATGACTTCCAACCATACCTGTGAATAATGGGTAATATCACTATAATTGTAAGGAGTCATTCAACTAAGTGACTTTCAGTTATGCCTTTATATGATGAAAAATGCTACATTAATATTAAAAGCACACGTTTACAAACTGTAAAACAATAATTTCTGAAGAGAAAACTCTCATTATGTTTTCTTATGTTTTTTTCCTTATCAAACTCACATTATCAAAACATATATGTATATAATAAAAGATAAATCAGGTTGCAAAAATAAAACTCAATGTAATTAAACAGCCGTTTTGTCTCCCAAAATGTATGGCTTGAAATATTAGAGAACAATATTGTAACATAAAACAGGTTCAGATGTGACTTTTGAAATCCAATAAATAACAAAAGAAAAATATATTTTAGTCACCCATGTTTTAAAGCCACGCCATAGGAAAATCTTTCATAAGAATGACTTCTAAAAATTTCCAAGTTATATAGAAAGTGTACATTCTAATGATACATAAAGTTAAGCTTATTCCCAAGCTTTGCTTAAATAGAATATACACAGTCTCTGGAAATTCTTTACTTTATATATATAATGGATCTCCAAACTCTTGTACACAATCTGTGGGAAAGGTAGCTGTTACTACAGCAAGTTCCTTGTTACCTGGAACTGATTATTTTGTTAGCTATATTGAAACAATTTAATGTCATATGTTTACCTGTAGTATGGTGATTACAGTATACTTTACTTCATTGCTTCCACAGTTCAGACAGTGATTACATACAATGCTAAAACACTGCCCAAGATAGTCAGTTTTTCACATTTACTCTCCATACTTGCTATTTAGAGCATCTCTTTCTTCACACAAGTGTCAATGCCATATTTTTTATTCATATCTTTAATAATTAGGAATGTAAAATCTCTGTGTTTTAGTTAAGCATGCCTATGCTTTGTTACTTCAGCAAACTTACAAGTCAAGGTAGTTGTTCCTGCAGTGCATGTGTGGCTCAGTACCTGGAAATTATTAGTTATTTAAGTTTTGATATGAATAATTTCACATATTATTCATCTTTGAAATGGTGATTATAAAATACATTTATTCATTGTTTTCACATTTCAGACAGTAGTTACACACAATGCAATAAAAAAAACATCAGCTAACAATGACTTTGAGGAAGTTAGAAAGAGTTGTATCAGAGTAAAAAGTAATGAATTTAGTTATAATGAGCCTATTCTGTTGAGCAACAGATTTCAGCCCTTGGCAGATGAGAAACTATTGGAGGGAAGGAAAACAAAAGTGTCAGAGAAGGATGTGGATGAAAAGGAGGTTATAGTTATAGGTGATTCCTTGACAAGGCATGTGGATAGAATAGTCTAAGGGGTAAATAGAGAGAAAAGAATCAGATTATGCTACCCACGGACATAGATGGAGGATATAACTGACAGAGCACGAGATATAATAAAGGGGGCTAGCAGAGATGCAGTTTTTTTGGTGTATATAGGGGCTAATGATGTAGGGAAAGGTAGGTCAGAGGAGCTAATTAATAAGTACAAAAGGTTGATAAAGACATTTAAAGAAAAAGGTCATAACCTAATTTTGTCAGGGATACTGCCCAGAATTAACAGTGGGGATGAAGTTATAAGTAGATCATTAGGGCTAAATGCTAGGTTACTATGTAATGATGGGCAGATTGGCTGGTTGGACTTGTGGACATTTCATTGGAAGAAGGGAGCTTTTTAGAATGAGTGGTTTACATTTAAATATGGTAGGGGCTAGCTTGTTTGCTAAGGCTATTAACTCAGCTCTAAAGAAAGTTTTAAACTAGGACCAGACAGTGGTGAAGGCCAGGAAAAACTAAATGCAAAAAGAATAGCAGGCAGAGAAAAGTTTGGCATAGGAAATGAGTATAGAAGTAGTTATAAGGATAGGCTTAATTGTTACTATTGTAATGCTAGAAGTATAAGAAATAAAATAGATGACTTTAGAGCACTGGTAAGAATGGAGGATTTTTATATAATGGGAATAACTTAAACATGGTTAAACATAGATAATTTTGATGATAGAAATTTCTTTGAAATACAGGATTACAGGGATAGAGTATTGAAGAGGGAGGGAGGAGTGGTTTTATAGGTAAAATGTGAGTTATATCCTTTTGTGTTTCTATTAGCAAATATAAAGGGAAAAGGATTTTTGTGGGAATTTGTGACAGACTACCAAATGATACTGAAGAAATTAGTGAGAAACTTTTCAATGAGATTAAGATTTCAGTTGTTAATGAAGTCATAATTATGGGTGTTCTTAATTTCAGGCCATATAGATTGGGAAATACTAGAGTCAAACCATGAGGGAGAAAGGTTTTTAGAAACTGTTCAGGATGGCTTTCTTCTCCAATTAGTCAAGGAACCTACAAGAAACAATGGTATTTTAAATTTATTGTTAACTTCATATATAGAAATGATCGAGAGGATGGAAATTGGGGAACAGGTTTGATGTTGGTGAAACAGGAAATTAGGACATCAAAAAGATGTATGAAAAAAGGTTGGCTGAAAATGTAAAAATTAACAGTAAATTAACAACAAAATGTTGGATGGGGGTAGGACCCTTGGGGGATGATAATAGAAGGCTAGTATCTGATGATTATGAGATGGCTGGGTTACTAAATTTTGCTTTTTCTTCAGTTTTTACTAATGAAGATTAAGCAGTATTTCACATCTTGAACAGTTGATAAATGGAAATGAGATCAAAAAAAGATGACTGCATTAATTCTGAGCTGGTTAAAAAAAATTGGGAAGTTTAAAAAACAATAAGGCTCTTGGGCCAAATAATATTTCCCCAAGGATTTTGAAGGAGGTTAAGGATTGGATATGTGAGCCACTTACTACAATTTTTTGTCAATCCTTGAATAGTGGGCAGGTACCAGAGGACTGGAAGTTAACTGATGTAACTCTTCCTTTCAAAGGAGGTGATAATAGCTGTCCCAGTAATTATAGAGTCATTAGTCTTACATCAGTTGTGGGGAAAGTTCTGGAAACTCTGATAAAAGATGCTTTGCAAAGACATTTAACAAAGTTTAGAGTTTTATTGGATAGTGGATGTATGTGGGTTATCATAATTTGAATTACAAGTATAATTTAGATGGAAATAACCTTAACAGTGTCATGAAAGAAAGGGATTTTGGTGCAATAGTTGATCAGTCTCTTAAGTCATCCAAGTAGTGTGCTGTTGCTGGTGGTAAGGCAAATAGGAATTTAGGTTGTATCTACAGAAATTTTGAATACAAGTCTAAAGAGGATATAATTTCATTGTATACATCACTGGTCAGGCTACATTTAGAATATTGTGTTCAGTCTTGGGATCCTTACCTTAAAAAAGACATTGAATTATTGGAAAGGGTTCAGTGAAGGGTTACTAGAATGGTGCCTAGGATAGAGGGGTTATCATACGAGGAGAGGTTGAAATCTTTCAAACTGTTTTCTTTCGAAAAAAGAAGAGTTAAGGGGGATCTGATTGAGGTGTTTAAGATTGTAAAGGGAATTGATAATGCTGATGCATAATCTTCTTTCATATTTAATAGTGAGAATAGTATAAATTTTGGCAAGGTAAGAGTCATTTTGAAGTAAGGCAATTTCATTTTTCTAACAGGGTGGTTGGCCTTTGGAATGGGTTGCCTTCGGATGTTGTAAAGGCAGTAAATTAAAGTGAGTTCAAGAAAAAGCTTGATAGGTAGATGAATGGTAATGGCTGGCTTTAATATTTTTTTGCTAATTATTTTAATTTAATTTAGAGGATTGAACAGCCGAGATGGATCAATAGGTCCCATGTTGTCCCAGAACGTTATGTTATCATGACATTACGTGCTATACGAAAAGCTTAGTGATATATATTTTGCTTTATGATGTATTAAAAGAAAATTACAATTAAATTATTATTTCATATAACTACTGAAGCTATTTTTGATAATCACTTGAATAATAATGAATATAAAAAAATATCTCAGTTACATAAATACAGATTTGTTATACCTTTGAACTACTTTATCAAAATAATCAAACTGTTTGTTTTTGTTTTGCCACATTTCAAATCTTTTCCATACAAATATGTCAATGATGTAATAAGCCCAGGGTGTTATTACATGTTCCTTCTATGACTACTGTCATGAAAACTGATATGTTAATATACTTTATTTTGTAAGATCAAACCAATTTATTTAATGGAAACAGTCTATATTTGAACAGTAATTTGTTAAGGGCTTTTGTAGTAAAATGATCCTCCATGACGTTTAAGAAAACTTGATGAAGCTTTATCCAGAGCCCTTACACTAAGTTTAGGTTGGAACCTAGCTATTGTTTACACATCCTGTTATGGCTGCCTTCATACCCCATGAATTAATGGTAAAGAAACAAATGGATGTAGGCAAAACAATACTTATGCATAAAATACACAGAATAATGTGCTAAATGTGCCAGAATTAACTTTTATGTGATTTTTTGGTACTGATGATAATATATTTTTCACCTTCCATGTTCTGGAAGCATCACAGAATCAGAGAAATTCACTAACTATTCGCATATTTTGTGCATAAAATGAAATTCCTTGATGTTTCTCAGGCTGGGAACAAAAAATACCAAATTCACTGACTTTTCCCAGTCTCCCTGACCAATGGGAAACATATACACTTGAAATATACACACACACACACACACAGAAAACAAACAATTAAAAATTTATAATGGTTATTAAGTATGATACAGATTACAGGAATTTTAACTGATGTTTCAAAGAATAAAATAAAATGAAAATCTGTTATTACTTTCTTCATCCATATGACAATTTTTCATTATGCAATGGTTTGGTTTAACCCGATGACTACCGGCTACTAACTTTTTTAGTAGGCAATGCAAGTCTTGCTATATTTCATTCCAACAATAAAACTAGTGGACGAATATCTTTGAAAGTTCATAAGTACTTTGACAAATGTAGGTAGTTTAAGAAACATGAAGCCTATTACTTTTAATAAATTTAATTTTTTTGCATTATGATCTTTAATATATTGGAAAATTACATTAGGAAATGGTATTTATAAGAAATGATTACAATATTTATATTTGCTACAGATTTGAACTTATTACTTTTAATGTTTTAGTACATTATTTTGAAATCCCAAAAAAATTGTATCCTCCATAGATTACAAATTTTATCTTTTTTTTTTTTTAATAATCACATATACTTCTTATGGTTTCAAGT
>NW_013667138.1:172717-182529 GCF_000517525.1 Limulus polyphemus
AACCATTTGCAAAATATCAGAATAAACTATATATATATATCAGTTAGACTGTTTTAATTGTAATGCAATAACAACAGAAATGTGGGTCTTACTACAAAGCAAAGATTGTAAGAAGGAATATTATAAATTTCTTTTGTGGTACTGGTACTAGTAGTATTACGTACAAATCACACAAGTTTATCATTCTAAATACTGAATCATATTATTATTATGAACTAAATATAAAATTATGGTAAATTATTGAGCCTAAAACTACAAATTTAAATTCAAAAGAATATAAAAAATCACAAACTCTTTCAATTCAAAGTCCTGAGTCTAATTCATGTAAAGACTTTGCACTCGCCACTCGGTAACTCTTAACCCTAACAATCGTGGATCAACTTCTTTCCTAAAAAATATATCTATTTTGAGTTAATTTTTCAATATAATGATTAATATAAATGGATATACCATGCAGCATGACTTAAGCTACTATATAAAAAAAATAAAAGTCACGTATATCCCATGCAGTTTTTTCCAGAAGCAACTTTTCTAACACTTATAGAAAAGCCCTATTGGCCAGTACTAAATACAACCTCTACATAAAATGGCAGTTACTATGATAAGCACCACCCACATTCATATTGTAAAATCCAGAGAACAACGTTTCATCATGTACTTTCCTTATCATCCTATAATTTGTCAAATGGGAGATACAGCAATTGGAATAATTGGTACTGAAATTGACACTTTCGACTAGGACTGGCTAAAGGTTTTACAATTGAGGTTTAACATGCCCAGACGCAGTTTTATAAAGAAAACAGACTAGAAAAAGGTTTAGATACCAATTATAGATGGCAGGACCAGTGCTGAAGTGAAAGGAAATATCTTAAAAAAATTTTTGAAAAAACATTTCTTCTTAGAGGGCACTTATTTACAGTCTAAAACGTATTTTAGGAATTTTTTCATTAAATTCCTCTTTAAACTTCATTAAATAATACAATTTTGTACAAATAATTGAATGTTAGGCTACTATCTATAAAAATAAAATCAGAAATCCATTAAAAGATAAGTTCTCTATCATTTTTTCAATTCACAAATGATATTGCCCTCACACTTGCATTGCCTACTAAGAAAGTTAGTAGCCGGTAGTCATCGGGTTAATGACCACATTAAGCAATGGCAGGGAAACAAAATAACTCAAGGAATTTGCAAACCAATAGCTATTCCACACTGCAAAAGTATATATTATAGAAAAACAAAGACTTGGCCAGTATAATATGAGCAAGCATCAATTCTATATTGTATACAAAACAAAAACATGTTGTAGCTAAATAAACAACTCAGCAATCATACCATGAGTCAGCATCAATATCAAGCTTCATATACACATATCCCAGAAAACAGCTGTCATACAACTGGCCCACAGCAATCCCATAATACAATTACATTTCTATTGAAAAATATAGTACACTGGCAAAAAGCTTGTTAATGCAAGCTGTTGCAAAGTATATGGTAAAAATAAAATAAAAAGTAACTACAAATAATTTGTATGCTACATGTTACAACATACTAGTAAGTTACTATTTGTGTTTTACATATAGGGCTTCTGTTCTTTAGTTCTTATTAATTTCATTTTTGGGTGTTTAAACTTATCTATTTCTGAGTTTTATCTAAGTTTCTAAAATAGTTTTTTTGGGGGCTTTATTTTTTTATGTAATGTATAAGATGGTTTTTTCAGTTTTTTTTCAAAAATTCTTCACTCTGCATGGTCTGCTTTAATTTGTATTACATGAGTCCTACAAACAAGAATATTCCTCCTTACTTAACACGTTCATGGCATTGTGCGCCACCAGTGGTACATATGCATGTTTTCTGTTGGACGTCGTGAGCCACCCGTGATACACAGCATCCGTAAGATATAATTGTATCTCATATCTTCAAAGTCCTATACAAAGCATTTATTTTATATGGATGGCTATAATAAAGCCATGCCTTCCATCATGTACCACTGGTGAAGCACGGATGCCATGTTGAAAGCACAACTGAAATAAAACAAATTTACAATGTTAAATCACTTTTTATTTTAAAATTACATCTAGAGATTTTTTCATTGTGAGTAATTGAAGTAAAAAAACATTAATTAAGACTTCTTTCATAAAAAAGAAAACTGTTATTAAGATTGTAATATAATAAGGATAGAACTATTATCCACCATAGTAGGGATTATTTTATCTGATGTCCCTTTTTTACGCCCATAAAATTATGAAATATTCATAATTCATCTAAAAAAACGACAAGATTAGGCTGAGAAAAAAAAAAAATTAAATATCATGATCATTTGATTATTATTACTTAAATCATAGTGTGCATCACCAGTGGCACATGACTGCCAAAACTTAAATGGATAAAGACAGAACGTCATGTATCACCAGTGGTGCACTCAAGAGAAAGTTTCCAATGCAGTCATTCTGTAGTAAAACCTAACATAAAGCCATAAAATTAGCTGTATCTAAGGCATAGTTCAAAATGAGGCCTTACATTCCTATACCATAATTAGAGAAATCACTTACGCCATGAATGTGTTAATTGTAATTTCGTTTTAGATTTAAATCTTGTAAACATGTACAACCCTCCCTGTCTGCAAAGTCTCCAATAGAAACATTGAAATTTGCTATCCTTAAGATGCACTTAAAGTATTCAAAATGCACTAATGCTAGATACAAGTTCAGAAGAAGGACAATGTATAACTAACTGCACTGAGAAAGGAGTGAAGTTAATAGGAAATGAGCAACCATTTCCAGTATTCGTCAGGTGTTTATTGGGTATACATTTGTTACTTTTTTTGTATCAAGGATGTTTTATTAGTTAAAAGTTTTAATTATAATACAATTTTACTATCACATACATCAAACAAAGACCACAAGTAAAACAATAATTTATACTCATGCAACCTTATACATACAGAAAATTTAAATTATTTTTCATAAAGCTCAAGAACTGAAGTACAATATAAACTTGAAACCTACTGTTCTTATAGATATTAAAATATGTTTTGTATGCATCCTGTTTGAAAGGAACAGCTTATGCTGAGAGCCAACCTGAATATATGAATAAACTAGAACAAGAACCCAATATAACATTTACAATACGAATTTAAAAAAATTAACATGATAACAAATAACCTTTATTTCAGATTGTTATTATAAGCTTACCCTTGCTAAAGAGAACAGGAATGTAGTCTGTTGCCAGATTATTTTTACTTTTAATTCCCACCAATAGAGGGCTTCCTCGCCTGAAAGATTAATATAACCATATCTTTGTTAAAAAGTACAACTAGAAAAACAAACAATCGATAAGGCTGAATAACAAAGAATAATCCTTATGAAAAATTGTTTATTACTATACCCTAAATTTGCAACCAGTGGTATTTTTCTCTTGACAGAGGGTGACATACCTTCATATAAACAAAAGCACAAAAAACTAGATTTTAAAATTATTAATAAAATTAAATCTTCAATGAAGTTCTAAACTTGAAAAGTGGGATAGAAATAACGAAAACATAAAAGATATGATATAATGTGTAAAAACAGTTGTCTTTTATTTTTACCCTCATCAACACACCTTTGAAAAGTTATGTTGTGGAATACCTGGGGTCCAACCAGACCTCAGCATAAAATTACCATTATAGTAAGCTCTGGATTGAAATTCCAAAAAGTAATTGCACTACACGTTGTATTATAATTAGCATGCAACGTGAACAAGAAATTACAAAATTACATTGTTCCTCAGTATACAAATAAGCAGTATTAAACCATTTGTTATACAAACAGTGTATCAAAAAATGTTGAAGTTTTATTATAGTCCTATATTCAAGTCATTATCCACCAATATTTGATGAGATTACCACAATACTGCAAAATTCAACTCAAAGAAAACTGAAAGTGTACGTTTTGGATCACCTTGAGTCCAATGAGACCCCAACTCAAGTGTTTCCTTATAGTAGGTTATGAATTGAAAATCCAATATGCAGATTATTTACAACAATTATCAAACAAGGTTTCTATAAAATAGGGCATTATAAGCAGTCATCACAAAGAACACTTGTTGAGGAATGAGATGTGCATACAAGCTTACCACAATGATTCTATAAGCAAATAGATGAGATGATACTGTACTACTCTGATGAATTATCCTCTAAAACAGCCTATATAGTGAAATAAACATTTAGAAATTTGTTTGGTAAACTGCATGTATAGTGATGGTCAGTGATAGTATGGGGTCAGCATGGGATCCAGATAAATATTAGATTACAGCTATGTACTCCGTCTGCCTGTTTTGAAAACAATAGTGATATCAATCCAGGGTTTCTGCTTGACAATTACATGAATTGATATAAATTTGTAATGATTATGTAAAAAGATATACAACTGAGAAAGTTGTTGTGGTCCATGTGGACCCCAGGATTACTGATGAGGGTTAAGCTTGTGTAACATCCTCAAATATAATAATTATGTTTATACTGTGTGTTTGTTTTGAATTCTGCGCAAAGCTACACGAGGGCTATCTGCACAAGCCGTCCTTAATTTAGCAGTGAAAGACGAGAGGGAAGGCAGCTAGTCATCACCACCCACCTCCAACTCTTGGGCTACTCTTTTATCAATGAATAGTGGGATTGACCATTACATCATAATGCCCCCACAGCTGAAAGGGCAAGCATGTTTGGTGGGATGGGGATTTGAATCCATGACCCTCAGATTGTGAGACAAGCACCCTAACCACCTGGCCATTTGTGTTTGTAATAAGTAAAAGAAATAATTTATAAATATTATGCAATCTTAATACATATTACTTCACTTTCCCTTACTTGTAAATGTCTAGTTCTTGACTACTTTATCTTTAAATGTACTTTACTATGTGTGAATTTAACTGCTAGTAATTAAATATATTCATCATCTTCTGAGCAGAATAAAGACAAAATAATACAATTGTTCACAAACACTCTATGACTACTAGATGTATTTTTAAAGGGTCTAAACATATCTAATTAAAAAAAAATTACTCACCATGGTGGGATATTTTTTGTAATGAGAAATAATAATATAGTAACATTTTGTTGAATATCTCACACATTTTGGTTGTATATTTCATTTTATGGAGTTTTGATATTTAAATGAACCCCTGTCATGTCAAGGTTTATATTTGGAAATGAACTAAAAAAAGTCAGGTTTTATATTTTGTTCTTTCATAGCCTATACTTATATATTAATGAAACAAAAGTTCTTTATTATCTGTAATTATATTCCTGTACAAAATATACTAAATATATATATATTATTTCAATGAAACAACAGTAAGGTCCAGGAAAATGCTTTTCTCCAGTATTTATGATACATAATTTAGAATAAATCTAAAAGAAATCAGCACAAATCACATTTTCAATGCCATTTACAGAGCACAAATTGTCATACATAATAACATGCAAATAAATTTGAGCAAATAATTACAAATATATCTTGAAATGGTTTGCTCTAATTAACTCAAATAAAGATTTTTTGAAACATGGAGGGTGCCTCAGTTATCAAGGCATCAAGTTATCAAGAAATGGGTTAAGTTACTTTAAATGGCAAAAGTATAGTAAAAAGCTTAAATAACTTTTTGTGCTTTAATGTTGTAATGCTTTTTTTTAACATGATTAAAGAGTCTTACCTTGTGGCAACACATTGACCTGGATATTTAGTGCTCTTCAAAACCAATGCAAAGGCACCCTCCTAAAATAAAGTTAGTAGCAGTTGTTAAGTAGTAAATATTAATTAGTAAAATCTAAAGGATGAAATTTTTATTTCACTTTTTTACAAGAAAAAAATATTACGTGGTTACAATTTTATTTTTAGTCTAATGGAGAAAGATACATTCTAAAAGTGCATGTACATCTGTTTGAAACATCTACTGACCAGCTATGTACATCAATGTAAGGTTCTGAAAAAAAAAAATGAACTAGTCAAGTGACTTAAACACTTTATTGAACTAATACAATGATAAGCTAAGTTATAATTTAAAATTGACTGAATGTAAAATAAAATAAAATAATGAAAATAAATCTTAGAGATACATATTTTGTTTTTAATAACTTATTATCTTCATGATAAGTATAATAATACATGTTTTAATAATTCGATTATGAATTATCTGTGAAGACACTGGCATATTTCTAATAATTATGTACCTAAAAATACAACAATAAGAAAGCCTGTGAATTAAGCTGTACAATGTAAACATTTCTTACCAATTGTTGAATAGCTTGTTCAACAAGTTCCCTAAATGACAAACTTGGGTGATTATCATGAATATGTTTTATCAGCTTTGCTATGACTTCAGTATCTGTTTCTGATTCAAATTTATACCCCTTTTTCAGCTGGAAATTCAAGATAGTTTTTAGTTTTATACAAATAAGGCAAAGCAAACAATTAGCTTACTTTTTCCTCAAGTGAACATTGAAATATTCATAGTGTCTCTTAGGTCTTATACTTTAGATGCTTCTTAAAATATTACACTGTATGTAAATATATAAATAATAAAGTAATAATGCCAAATTCTGTGATCATTTAAAATATTATAAATGAATTGACACCTAAACATGTGTTGACGCTGACCAATTTTAAGAGGGAGAAATTTTTTCATCATTATAACTATTCAAAGCTATGGACAGTTTCCTAAACATTTTTGTTTTCACATATATTTTTCTCTCTTAATACAACTGCTTTTGGCTGACCCAAATCATATCATTATGCAACATTGTGCTAAATACATAAATTAGGACATACTTTCAACTGACTCATTTAAATATATATATACAATAAATACCAAAAAAATCTAGTTTTATCAATTAAACAATTAAAAAAGTAAAAAAAAATTGAAGTGTTCATTCAATACTGAAAAATATAATGTTAAGTAATATCTTAAAATGTTATGCATGTAGATGTATTCTGTTTTAAAGCTTAACCTAAAACATGTAGATGTATTCTGTTTTAGAGCTTAACCTAAAACAATATATATTTCAATCATACACTTGTGTGTATCCATAAATACAACATTTTAGTTAACTCAGAATGTTAAAATGATGTAAAAGATAAGATTTTCTAAGAATATTGAATGAAACATACGTCAAGTGTTGCAAGTGATATGGAATTAGCTACATAAATGTGCTCTAACTTACCAGGAACTGTTTGATGTCACTATAATTGGTTATTATACCATTATGAACAACAGCAAATTCTGAAAGAGCCCAGATATAATTGATATTAGTAATCACAACTGACTTAACACCTACTTCACATTAAAAGTACTTTAAAAATACATTAGTTCAAATACATCTTTCCTCCTCCAAAATCACATTTAGATTATATGTTAACTTGTTTGTAATGTAATGTTTGTGGTGTAATGCATAGAATATATTACTTCAAACTTTGGTGCAGTGGTAATTAGAGGTCACAAAGGGAGAATGATATTGTATCAAAAAATCGTACAATACCATATTTGATTTAAAATCATAAGTATTTGCCTTTATTCATTTTCAAGCATAATACTTCTTTTTATTTTTTAAAGTTAGCAAGCAAAAGCTTGATAAAGAAATACTTACAACAAGCATAATGGAAAATCTCTGCTAATTTGCTGGAGATTCAACAAATATCATCAAATATACAATTTTGTAAACCATAATCTTTTATATTGAATATATTTCAGTTAGGTTTTATGTAATTAACAAACAGGTTTTTGTTACCATTTGATTCATCTGATCGCTGAGGGTGACTGTTCAAATCACTTGGAGCACCATGTGTAGCCCAGCGAGTGTGGGCAATTCCCACGTGTATGTCAAAAGATTTGTCGAAATCAAAATTCTCAAGATCTAAGGAACGAGTCATATCTGAGTAATTACCTTCTTAGTATACTTTTAAACACTTACAATAAAAAATACCAAGACACTTAATCAATTTGGTGCAGGTATCAGCTAAAAGAAAGTTTAATAACATTCTGTTTTTAGACAAAATTTAATATTATATGAAAATTAATACCAAACTTTTAATATATAAGGTTTGTTACAAAAGTAATTAACACAAAGCAAATGGAAAATATTATATACATTCAGAACATGCAATGAAACATAACACTAATAAAATGTTTACATGTTATACAGCAATCAAAGAGAATGAATTTCAAGACATATTCTTACAACCAGCAAATAAAGTTAATTCCTAGAATTATATTAATATTCCTAATGGTATTTTGATTTTTTGGATGTAATAAAATGATTATAGTATTTTATTTATACTAAATAAATATACATGTAAGTACATTTCTTCATAACTACATTTATTTGTTAACTAGATTATTAAAAAAATAAGTCCTTTTATGCAGTATAATTAAATTATTTTGATACTAGTACATTGTAAAATTATACTGAATTCAATACTAATATTTCAGTTTCAATATTAGAATGTCTAACAAACTGCCTGTTATTTCCATAAACTTTCTCCCAAAATGTATTATTGGTACAGAAAAAAATGTTTAAAAGATGTATCTGCAAGACCTTAAATTTATTAAATTCTGTTCAACAGTTACTACAAATCAGGTCTGCACTATCTCAAAAGTTTCCATTTGTAAAATTAGAGACTCACTCCAAATTTTATCCTCCAGCATTTTGACTTTTCCACTTTGACGGATAATGGATGTTTTTTCTCCATCATCAATAGCAACACCTTAAGTGGTAAAACAAAGTAAATCAATAGCTTCATTGTAAAAACAAACATTTCAATCTTATCAGCAATTCTAGTCTCAGCTTTATTATTTTAAATAAAAAAACACAGTAACTGGTAAAGGTAACAGTTGAAAAACCTTTAAAGGTATCATCTTGTTATAAGTTATAGTAACTTATAAAACTAAAGGCTGGGAAACTGCTTAATTTGTGGTAATTGGTAAAGATAACAGCTAGGATATGTAATGATAAATGGTAAGGTTACCACATATGAAACTGCAATGATAGTTGGAAAACTACTATGATAAAGCAAATAAAAATATGGGTTTACATTTTTACTTATGCTCATCATTTGGTATGCAGGGGTAGCCTTGAAGAAACAAATGACTCCTTGTTGTCTGTATGTGATATTATGTTACACAATTAAATTAACAGTTGGAAATGTATAACCACTGGTGAGGCTAATTAACAACTGAAAACTTGTGGTACTTTATACAGCTAAAAGTTGGGGAATTTATGATAAGTACATGGAAAAGTTAACAGTAGGAAAACTGTTATGATATTTGGTAAAGTTAGTATGTTAGGTCCATGCATAAATGGAGGTTAAATCAGATAATTAATGGCATATCTCCTCTGCATAGGTCTACCTCAGAATATACCTTTTATATAAGAATATATTTCACCATTGCTACAGTGCAGTTTGTGTGATGGTTTTTATACTATATATTGGTTCAGCTAACACTGAAAAACAACAACCACATTATTCTTACTATGAAACAAGCTAATTTATGTACCTCCCTGCAAGATATTTAGCATCATAAGAGTTCTTAGTTGATCATTGTACTTACTATATTGATTTACATACTGTTACATCTCTGTTTGTTAATTGATTTTCCGTAACTTCGTTCCGACGAAACTTAAGCGACACAAGTCCTTTCTTAATAAAACTGGTTTATTCTTCCCGAATATAACTTCACCAATACACTCAACTTCAACAATCGCGCTAAACAAATGCTGTAACGTCTCTCGTGCTCTCTGACTGCAGTTCAATTACTCACTGTCTATACACACATTACATTCG
>NW_013667138.1:183446-184160 GCF_000517525.1 Limulus polyphemus
AGAGCATTCGCCAAGTTACGGGATAGTTCTAGAAACAAGAGGGCGTGAGAATTGTCACGTGATCTCGATGACGCAACAATACTTTTTTTTTAAATTTTCTTCTTTGATGCTTGTCAGATTTTAAAAGATAATATTATATATGTATATGGGTTCTGGTTTTTTGTGTTTTTTTTGCCAATTGTCCAAATAAATGGCTTTTACTTATTTCCTTTTCCATTGTTAGTTTCACTCTAATATATACATATCAAACGATAGGCATATCACTTTTACGTTACTTAACTTCACACCAACTATATTCTCTTTGCTTTTATCTGTCTAATAGTAATACTGTCTGCCTGCTGCTTCCCGCTCGTCTCACGCTATTTATATCTTTATTACGTAGTCGTCTGGCCATTTTCTATATTCTTGACCCCCATTAGTTATTAACAAAACCTTCTACAATCGCCTGCTTTTAACTATTATTATAACAAAACTTAAAAATAATACAATATTCACTCACAAATATAAATTAATCACTAATATTTAAACCAAACAGTCTTTTATATCATGACAATGCTATTGCTAGACATCTACATCTAGACTTTTGTTATGCTTAATTTTCAATTAACTTTTAAAATAGAATATAAGTATGAAGCATCATGTGTTTTTCTCTCTTCACAATCCTTTAAGGACGTATCTATAAACATACTTATTACAAATCAAAAGAGGATATTA
>NW_013667138.1:184188-187102 GCF_000517525.1 Limulus polyphemus
ATTTATTAATAAATATATGTCGGTTCTTTCTATCGAATTTACTGATTTTAGGCTTGCCAACCGCTCAACCCTCAGATTCGTTAGGAATAGAGTCTCCCAGAAGTGCATATATTCTCCCGGCTCACGCATGCTATAAAAATCTCCCGGGTTCTTAAGAAATTATATAGGAAAACGGAACAAAGCTTCTTCAAATTTTTGCTGCTTGAAAACAAAAATAAAATAGCGAATTGAGTAACGTAGGAGCTGCTCGCAAGTACACTCCGTGAACAATCTATATAAATATAATAGTACTGTCTGCTGTATGTCCATGTAACTACTTAGCAGGGTATAGATGAATCTTCACCCAAATTGGTATGAAAGTTCATTAAGTCCACGCGGGGGTTCGTAAAAATGTCCAGTTTTACGTTTTGCAGTTTTTATGGGCGTTTTTGCGTTGTTTACCACTACTTCGCCCCCTGTATATGGATCATCACCAAATTTGGTAAGGAGGTTCACTGGCTCCATGGGGAGATACATACAACTTTTCAGTGTTGTAATGGCTGAAGACGGCTTGAATGGGTAATGAAGAAAAACTTTAATACAAGTTTAACATAACAGCATATGTACAACGTTTCGACATCATCAGTGTTGTATTTTGCTGTTTTTACGGGCGTTTCTGTTTTTTGTTTTTTTAATTACATATAAGGGAATCAACTTTTCATATTGTAAAATAATCTTTCATTAATCATGAATCTACATAACTTCCGTACAGGGGACAGGTACTCCAGCTAGTTTTTATTATTTTTCAGTATCTTATCTAACCCAATACGTTTCTAATTTTTATATTTTATTTACTTTTATAATTATAAAATTATAATAATAAGTTTTTGTCTGTCCTGAAAATACGCACGCACCTTACTAATACTATCTAAACGCATGCGGATGTAAATATAGCAGACATTTTATCTATATAAATATAATAGTACTGTCTGTTGTATGTCCATGCAATTACTTCGCAGGGAGTAGATGGATCTTCATCATGACTGGTATGGAGGTTCATTAAGTCCACGCGGGGGTACTTACAAATGTTTAGTATTGCATTTTGCGGTTTTTATGGGCGTTTTTGTGTTTTTTTTACCACTGCCTCACCACCTGTGGAAAGACCTTCATCAAATTTGCTAATGAGGTTCATGGGATCCTTGGGGAGATACATAAAAATGTTCAGTTCTGCATTTTGCGTTTTTTATTGGCGTTTTATACAATTACATATATTATAAAGGAAGCAACTTTTCATGTCCTAAGACAAGCCTTCTATTAATCATGAATTTACATAACTTCCGTCCATGGGGCGAGTACTCTAGCTGGAACAACAACATATTAAAAGCTTATCAAAGTTTTTAAAAAGGTCTAACGTTGGGTGGTTGATAAACATTATATATTTATTTATTGATAGTACTGAGTACGGTAAAATTCAGCCCTAACTACACTAAATTAATCTAAAGCAAGAAATGTGCACAAGTTAGCGGTAATTTCTCCGTTTTATTTAAAGGCTTTATCGAATTTGGCCTTACTTAATACAAGCTTAACTAATCTTAGGCCTAAGATAAGTGGATTTATAGATTTCGATGTCTGCGAATAGAATTCTTTTGTTTTATTACAGAAATCCTGTATTTAAAGAAGTACTGTTGCAATAAAGATACTAATTTGACCGCAAACGTTTTGCGAGTTTCTGCTATTAATAAATAAAAAACACACATGAAAAGCAAGAAATATAGTACTTACACGAGTCCCCTTTTTTTGCTGTCGATCAAACTTACCCAACTATTTTTATAGTAACAGTACTACTATACTAAATATTTTTTTTTTATCTAATTAAATACTGCACCTAAAAACACAGAATAATAGCAAGCACAAAGCAAACAATGGCCTAAAACTATCACACTTTTCTGGCTTTCTACCTATGCATTAAGAGCATTTAAAAATTAATCTAATCTTGTAAATCCTGTGAGAAAAACTTTCAAACTGGTGATGAAATAAACAATTATATACACAGAAAACAACGTAATATAACAAGCCATTTGATAAATTAAAACTTTGGCTTTCTAGTGTTTATAAATAATATTGTATAAAACGGTGGCAAACAAAAGTCTATTTGGAGTGCTCTTTGTAAGTAGTATGCTAAAGGTGAATAACCGACAACATTAAGATAACATAGGGACTTCAAGACTGTCTGTGCAAACCTACAGTGCAGAAATAGTAAAACTAAAACCACCTGTTGCGTCAGCGAAGTCACATGACTAGTGTCACGCCACGTTTTTAGAACTATCCTGTACCTTGGCGAATGCTCTAGCATTTACTAGATATAGGGTAGTCTGGTATATATATAAGAGGGTGACAACGTGACGGAACAATGTGTGTGTAGACAGTGAGTAAGTGATCTGCAGTCAGAGAGAGACGTATTGTTGAAGTTAACCGTCGTTATTATAGTTTGTTATAGCGCGACAATACTGTTACGCCTCCGTTTGTTAATTAATTTTCCGTAACTTCGTTCCGACGAAACTTTAGCAAAACAAATCCTTACTTAATAAAACTGGTTTATTCTTTCTGAATATAACTTTACCGACACACTTATTTTCAACAATCGCGCTAAAACAAACGCTATAACAACGAACGTGCTCAATAATACCCTCTGACTGCAGATCAATTACTCACTGTCTACACACACATTGTTGTCCTACACTGTTCCCGTCACGCTGTGAGCGTCCCATATATACCAGACCACCCCCAATCTAGTAAATGCTAGAGCACTCCCGAAGGAACAAGATAGTTCTAAGAAACGTGGCGTGACACTAGTCACGTGACCTCGCTGACGCAACAGTATTGTTACGTATCTGCTTGTTTGATAATTTCTGGCTAAATTCTTTCCGAGGAACTT
>NW_013667138.1:188102-198259 GCF_000517525.1 Limulus polyphemus
AAAGTTGTCTTCGGAAAGAATAAACCAGTTTTATTAAGTAAGGACTTGTGTCGCTAAAGTCTCGTCGGAACGAAGTTACGGAAAATCAATTAACAAACGGAGACATAACACACCTTTAGTTTGGCGAGAAGCTATTAATTCCCATTTTCAATTTTTCCAAAGCGCAAACCTTCATTACTATCAATGGTAACACATTCCATAAGTCAATCAATTTTAAACTGGAGCCCAGCAAAGCCTCTTTTTTTTTCCATCTCAAAAACTTGTACACATTCTTCCATCCTTCAGAACATTTCACAATAAATCAGAGCACCTTACTCTATCATTAAAGGGGCCAACATTCTAAGGTGAATGCAACATGTCTAGCACACAATCCCCACATGGGCAATTTTGTTACCAGAAAAATAATGAAGAACACAGAAAAAACTGTCTATATCACTGTTTAGGACCTGCAAGAAGGTATCTTTGTACCGAAGCCCATGTAAGTTGGTTGGCATACACATGAATAGTTCAGAAAACCCCAAATTGTGCTTTCCTCACTGAAAAATTGAGAAAAAGACAAAAATTTCAAAACTCTGTGTATCTCTGTTTGGGACCTGTAAAAAAATGTATCTTTCGATCAAATCCCACGTAAGTTAGAGTAACTGTCAAAACGCCCCCCAGTGGCACAGTAGTATGTCTGTGGAATTATACTGCTAGAAACCGGTTTTCGATACCCGTGGTGGGCAGAGCACAGATAGCCCTTTGTGAAGCTTTGTGCTTAATAACAAACAAAAACAAAAATAAACTGTCAAAAACCCTAGAATTATGCTTTTTGTGGCATTTTGACTCCCCTATTATTACTAAAAGTGAGCATGTCCACCATTTTTGTTTGTCAATATATGGGACCAGTAGAAAAGTATTTTTGTACCAAATCCCATGTATATTGGTTAAAATATGGTCAAGGAATTGATCAAAACCAAAAAATTATGCTTTTTTTATGAGTTTTGATCCCCCAGAAAGATTCAAAAAGGGAAAATCTAACTTTTTTATGTTAATGTATTGGGCACATGCAAATTTATATTTGTGCCAATTTTCATCTTGATCTCTGTAAGTATGACCGTACAGGAGTCAAAAATATATATTTTTGCATTGTTTGACCTTTCCTCCTACAAAATCCTTTAAAAAACAACATTAGAACAAGGTATAACCCTACCAAATTTTGAGTCAATCTGCCAAAAAATGAGGGAATGGTAGTCAATTGAAAAGTGTCTGGAAGAAGAACGAAAGAAAAAGAAACAATAGAAAAACAGTATGTCACTTTGAGGAGACATAAATATTAATTCCCCAGACAATCTCATAAACTTCAAAAGATTCCATCTAACCCATATTTTTTCAAGAAAACATATTCCCACAAGATAACCCTTCAATCCCTGGAATCATCCAATTCCGAGTAGTAGTAGCACTAGTACTAACTGTATGTGCTCTGTGCTAATAGCAAAGCTAAAAATAACTTTAGGGTGTTTTCATAGATATATTGATGACAATTCATAAGAGATAATTATACCTTAAATATAAAACACTAGTTAAACCTTACTTGGAAAACTGAATTACATACTTTAGGAATGATATATATATATTCAATATTCAAAAGGTTTAGATGAAGGCTAGTGGAATTCCAAGTAAAGCCCAACTAGTGATTTTTATGAATAGATAATTACCATTTTTGTATTTTAATCATAATGTTTATAAATACACCCTTTATTTTTTCAGCTTTGGCACTAGCACAGAGCACTATGATGTTGAACATCTAAGGTGGAAATGTGACATGCAAGTCCGTAGGGTACATTGATTCTTATTTTGTTTTATAAGACCTTAGTGTTAGGCCACTTATGTTTGTTTTTTTTTTGTTATTTTTTAAATTTAAATTGGCATTTTGATTGTAATTTCGATTTTTTTAATTTAAATGTTTTAGAATGTAACTTGGATTTCTCAATTTCATTCAGATTTTTCTATTTACTTTTGTTTCTTGATTTACAACAAAGTGAAAAGTTTCCCCACAAGAAAATCAAAATTACAATAAAAATTCAAAATTCAATAAAAAAAGAGGTTGTAATAACAAACAAAATAGTAAATTACCTGGTTTTGTACTCTATGCCCTGATATATATATTCTTAACAAGGGTTGAAATGGCTGTTACGTCTCCGTTTGTTAATTGATTTTCCGTAACTTCGTTCCGACGAAACTTTAGCGACACAAGTCCTTACTTAATAAAACTGGTTTATTCTTTCTGAATATAACTTTACCGATACACTTATTTTCAACAGTCGCTCTTTTACAAACGTTTTAACAACGAACGTTAACTTCAACAATACTTCCTGACTGCAGTTCAATTACTCACTACCTACACACACATTGTCACGTCACGCCGTGACCATCTTATATATATACCAGACCGCCGCCCCCCCAATCTAGTAAATGCTAGAGCACTCCCGAAGGATCGGGATGGTTCTAGAAAGCAGGTGACCTCGCTGACGCAACATGGCAAATATATAGATAAAATGTATGAAGGTAACTGTACAAATGTCACATTATAGAATTCAGACATAATTTATTATTGTTCTCTCTATTAGGATGTAATTTAATTGCTATACATTATAAACTAATACAATAAAAGATGCTTTGCAAAGTCATTTAACAAAGTTTAGAAATTTATTGGATAGTGAACATGGTTTCAGTAATGGAAAATCTTGCCTTACAAATCTTTTGACATTCTTTGAAAAGGTTACTGCTTATGTAGATGAGGATAAGGATGTAGATTTGGTGTATGTGGATTTTCAGAAAGCATTTGACAAGGTGCCACATAAAAGGCTTGTAAAACATATCTCTATAGGTGTGGGGAATAAGTTAGCAAATTGGATAAAAGAGTGGCTGGATGGAAGAAAGAAGAGGGTTGTAACAAATGGAGTTCAGTCAAACTGGATTAATGTCACAAGTGGGGTACCTCAGGGCTCAGTCTAAGGACCTTTGCTCTTTTTGATTTACATCAATGATATAGATGAAGGAATAGTCAATAAATTACTTAAATTTGCAGATGATATTCATGTCTCGGGTGTTGCTAGTTGTGAAGAGGGTGCTGCTGATTTACAAAAGGATTTAGATAATTTAGTGAGGTGGGAAAATAAATAGCAGATGGGTTTTAATTATAATGAATGCAAGATAATGCATGTGAGTTATCATAATTTGAATTATAAGTATAATTTGGATGGGAATAACCTTAACGGTGTTATGAAGGAAAGGGATCTTGGTGTAATAGTCTATTAGTCTCTTAAGCTATCCAAGCAGTGTGCTGTTGCTGGTGGTAAAGCAAATAGGAATTTAGGTTGTATCTACAGAAATACTGAATACAAGTCTGAAGAGGATATAATTTCATCATATACATCACTGGTCAGGCCACATTTGGAATATCGTGTTCAGTCTTGTGCTCCTTACCTTAGGAAAAACATTGAATTATTGGAAAGGGTTCAGTGAAGGGTTACTAGAATGGTGCCTAGGATGAAGGGGTTATCATACGAGAAGAGGTTGAAATTTCTCAAACTGTTTTCTCTCGAAAAAAGAAGAGTTAAGGTGCTGATTGAGGTGTTTAAGATTGTAAAGGGAATTGATAATGCTGATGCGTCATCTTTTACATATTTAACAGTGAAAAGAGTAGGACTAGGGGACACTAATATAAATTTTGGCAGGGTATGAGTCATCTTCAGCTAAAACAGTTTTATTTTTCTAACAGGGTGGTTGGCGTTTGGAATGGGTTGCATTTGGATGTTGTGGATGGAGTAAATTGAAGTGAACTTAAGAGAAAGCTTAATAAGTGTATGAATTATAAGGGCTGGCTTTAAGATTTACTTATTTATTCATTAACAGTTTTAGTTTAGTTTAGAGGATGGAACAGTCAAGATGGACCAATAGGTCCAATGTAGTCCCAAAACGTTATGTTAATAAGTTACTTGGTGAAATGAAGTGTTAAAATAAATAAAAAAAACAACAACTGAGGACTTATATAAAAACAGCTAGATTCTGAACCTAGTGTTAAAGTTTGTTGCCCTTTCGGTTTACTCTACAAACTATTCTTCTGAACTGATGGTGAATTGCAAATAATGATAAATTTATACTATATTTCATATTATGGTATGCAGATATACCATGTGTTTCCTACTGTCTTACATAATATACAATTTCAACAAAACTTCTCTGCATATTGTGTAAGTAGATTCAACATATAGTGTAGTTTAATGGAGTCATTAAGTTCCTCTCGCCTTATTTACCTACTGAACTAGGTTACTCATGCTACATATTGAAAATTTAAAATACTGAAGCCGATATTTTAGTTAATTTATGCTATTTGCCAACAAGATTGACACACACTGTCTTCGTTTTTCACAGAAATACGTTTTAATATATACAACAGTACAATTTACAACAATAATTATTATGAATAGTTACCACAAGCAAAGTTTTATAAAACAAAAATTTCACTAACTTACAAACAACACAAAATCTTCTTTCTAGTTCAGAGTCTCCTTGATATCCAGCGATGTACGTACAATTGCCGAGAAGCTAGCTAGCTTTGTCAGACACTGAATTGTTGGACCATCGAAGTAAGATAATATTTTCACAAAACCACTAATGTCCGATGAGAATTCAGTAATATTTTCGGAAAGATACTAACGTCTGATGAGAATCTACTGACGTTCGAAATTTATAATTGTTCCTGGTCAAATGACGTATATTTTCCAGTTGATAAGGGTTAGTAAAATCATGGTTTATAGCATACACGGTTATAACAGGTTCAGAGCAGACTTATAAGCTCTCTCTTTTTTGGCGCGTCACCTTGCCTGTTTTATAGGTGCAAGACATGTTTTTCTCGAAAGTTCGGACAACAATACTGAACTATATTTAACCAGTTACGAAAGTGGATATATTGTC
The DNA here is from genome assembly GCF_000517525.1 of Limulus polyphemus. Lineage (NCBI taxonomy): Eukaryota > Metazoa > Arthropoda > Merostomata > Xiphosura > Limulidae > Limulus > Limulus polyphemus. The sequence continues at coordinate 193,062 of NW_013667138.1, forward strand.
TATTCTTGTGTTCACGAATATTCTAAAATCTTGGAGAATTGGCGGGAGTTTTGTCATACGTAACCAACACTGTAAGCTAGGCACGTTTTATAAACTCATTCCAAACAAACATTGTCATTAAAATAAATATATAACAAATTCGTTATATGCAATACATATCTGACACTATAAGTTATGCATATTTTTAAATTCAAATTTAATCTAAACAACGTTCATATTAAAAATAAATACATAACAATAAATTCGTTACAAGCGGAACATATTGCAGAAAAAATAGACAGTAATATTTTCAATTGATAAGTCAGGTGATGTCTTAAGAATACAACATCCCTTATTTAGCAATGAGAGTAAACATCAATCAAGTGGGTAGCAAGTGCAATCTGAGAAGAATGCCATAATTGTTTTCAGTAAATTATTCCACTTACATTTTCTCAATCTGAGACATGATTTATTTGATTAAGATCTCAAACGGATTTGATGTTACTTGAACACTCCAGTAAGGAAGCCCACAAGGTAACTTGTCTTTCATATTTTTTTTTGTTGTTGTTCGTTTTTTTTCACATTAGACTGTTTGTTGGAAATACGGATTGTTTCCTCGTGTTTAATTCATGTTCAGTCTCTTTCTTTGCATCATAATTAGTTGAGGATAAGGGAATTCAGATTTTTGCTTGGCAATACATTTTCTGGCAAGCCTCCCGTTATTTTGCGGTTACTACTCAATTATTGAATAGGAAATCAGTAAACCAAAGAATACTAAAAATTTCATAACCATCCAAATTTTGGTTATTTAGGAACAAAGAAAATAACTGATAAAACAGTTAGATGGGGTTATTGCCATTGAATGATAAAATAATCAAAAATTAAGTTTTATCTTGGCATCTGTGCCAGACTACAGTGTTTGATCAAAAAAGACTTGCACGACTAATAAAGAGTAGTAATTAAAGCGATTGAACCTTTTGAAATTGGAGGTATTGATATAATGGAACCTTAACTCAAATATAATGCTGGAAAGAGTTATTTTGTACTTGTGAGTAACTAAGTGGATTGAATTGTACCCACTAAAACAGATAAACACCCAAACTGTTGTGAATTTAGTGAATGAATACTTTTAAACCAAGGCTGTAGTCTCTGGCAATAGATCACAAGTTTTATCTCTTCTTTGATGGTAGAAAAATATAAGTAACAGCAGTTTATCACGTATTTACCACCTCTTATTATCCTCAGTCAAATATGATAGAGCAAACCGAAACATTGCGAGGATGATAACTGCAAAAATCATTATCCTGATTTTTTTTTCTATTAGAACTTCAGTTTACGAATCGCGCTTGGCAAAACTACTAAACATAATACAGAAGGCAAGGTAATGTACAAGTAGACCAGAGACGACAAAAACGAACCCACAATATACAGAAGACGGGCAGTAGTGTGTTAAATAGGTGATAAGGTTTAGTTTAATATCACATCCGGTCTCTTCTACTTTAAATCAGTGTATTATTGAATTATGAGATATCTAATACTATTAATGCATGAACTAAACTATCCTAGAAGTGATGATACACAGGGTAAATATCATATCTCAAAGTTAAATAAATGTGGTTTTACTCATGAACTACATCTTGTTGTAGTCTGGATATTGCTGGAAAGTCTGTTAAAGCACATAAGTGTTTGTGAATTATAATTAATCAGAAAGTTATAAAGTGCAGTATCATTACACATGTTTTGTGCTAATTTATGATGATAGCTTTCATTCTGGTGCTTTTCTCTAATTTCTTATATCGAGTCAAAAAGTGCTTCGACCAAAACATTACATCAACTACAGACGTTTTGTAGGATTCTCTTCTGCTAAGAAGAGAAGTTCGTAATGTACGTTTTGCTTCGATATTATTTTGATAAACTGAATCAGATTCAGATATGATTATTCTAATGATGGTGGGAAACAAATATATTCGTATAACTGATTTTTGTTAGAGTTTTGGTAAGCTGAACCAGGCCTAGAGATCTGGGTAAGCCAAATCCCACTTATTTTAAAGTTATCGTGGTAACACCATATGTTGTATCTAGCGGTGGTCTGTATGATGTAGTATATAGGAAAATTGAGACTAATATGTACGAAGTGATTGAATTCATCATTTCTTCAGACAAAGGGGGGAGAAGTGTAAGGCGGTATTTCTTAATTTCTTGTTAATTTTTATTATGTTCATATTTTATGTATCTCTTTCTATGGCATTTAGTTGAGCAGTCCCTTGAGTTTGTTCAAATTTGACTCATGCTCACGGCCATTAGGATTAACAATAATTTTAAGAACTATGAGTGAGACAAAATGTCTGACACTTGGCGACGCTTAATTCTTTGTCATGGTAACTATGGTAATATGTAAATTAGTCTATCACTCTAAACAAGTTGTTCAGATGTTTTATCAATAACTAATAATCATCTCACGTTGAATTTTAACCTCGTCGTCTGGTAGTATACAAAATTATAAAACAAAAGATTGATAAGCCAGACGCTCGAGAACATAAATGCTGTGAGTTATAATTAATCAGAAAGTTAGAAAGTGTTGTATCATTACATGTGTTTTGTGATAATTTATCATGATAGTTTTCATTCTGATGCTTTTTCCTAACTTCTTATATCTAGGTTTTTATAGTTGAACTAAAAGTCTGAAGTTGCAAAACTCCAGGCTCACCACCTTTTAATTGTTTAGTATATTCTGATCATCTAGTAAAAGTTATAATAAATTCTCTCTCTCTTTTTGTGAGAATCCTGGTATTAACGTTTCAGTTATTCTTAGTGTAGAATTAGCTCAGTTATTTATATATTAAATGAACTGGGTCAAACATGATCCAGTGTTAACGTGCTGGACAACAAAAATAAAAGTGCTTCGCACACGTTGGTGTCGTGGATGCTGTTGACTAGTTACTTTCCTGAAGTCTAACAGTTAAAAATTGTGGATGACTAGCGCAGAGAGCCCTTGAATAGCTTTATGTTGATATCCCCAAATAAAAAAATAACCAAATAAACTGAATGCATAAGTACATGAAAAACATAAAAATTATTCTTAGTGTAGAATGAGATTAGTTACACTAAATGCCAGTTAGAGAGCCATCTTCATTTATTTTATTCAGAGTTTGATATTCAGGTACACTGATATGTGAAAGAAAGAAATCGAGTATCCTCAAAATACAGGTTCTGGAAATCTTATGAAGATAATTACTTCAAATGTGAACAGCAAATTAAATAACAAGTAACAAAAGCACACAAACAAACTACAATATTTATTCATTCAAGCCAGGTTTACCTACTGGCCAACTTTTAGTTCTGTTGTATGACTACTGGCTGCTGAGTAGGAAATGTAGGATTAAAAAATGAGTATACCCGATGAAGTCAGGATTATGAAAGAGAGATGAAGAGAGACCAAGGTACTAGAGCAGTATTCCATAATCCCTAGATTACATACACCAGCGACCTTTCTAAATACACCCATACAAGGGAGACAGACTTCAAATTCGTACAAACATGCACAAGCCTCTGCATCATCCTTTGGGATGAGTATAACTTCACACATTGTGCCGACACAGAACGAAGTTAAGCAGGTAGATTGTCTTAAGAAGCACGCTTTGTAGTATGTAACTTTTATATAAGTTAGAGGACTATTGATAGTATAATACCTTAGTACATCCAGATTACAAAGATGTCACTATTACATTTGCACGAAAATTCAGAAAAAACATTATCTACATACACCTGAACCAATATATATTCGATGCAAGTTATGGAAGAATATAATCTGGGGTATTTCCTCTCATCAAAGTAATAAGTACTTAATATTTCCGAGATTCTTTTTTTCATTTACTTTATATTCCATGCAGAAGTACTTGTTACCGTATTCAAGTATTCCACAGTTAATTTAACTATGTTATGAAATCACAATAAGGTTCAAATAAGACCCAAAACTGGAGCGCTTTCGAATAGTTAAATATTCTTTTTCAGGAGAACAAAGAAGAATAGTCAACTATTCGAAAGCGCTCGAGTTTTGGGCCTTATTTTAAGTTTATTACACTTTATATGTGATCCTTTGTGCTAACTCGTTTATCAAGGTCTCTCTCTCTCTCTACATATATATACATACTAAATTTACTTATGATTTCATTCTTGACTACGTTATTCTAATTGTCTTTGTCATAAAACTTTATTTACTTTTTTTTTGCAATATTGCCTAGTAGGAATGGCTGGGAAAAATATCTTTAAATAAATAAGTTATTAAGTCATTTTAATTTCCATTTTTTTCACATTATGGTCTGCTAAGAAGAATCTGTTTGGAGACAACGTTTATAAACTTCGTTTACCGTAACGTTTGGATTAAGTTAACTACGCAAGGTTACTGACGACGCAACATTTAAGGTAGATTTAGCAGTATTACTCCATGATGTTTTTTAGCACAAAGGTACACGGTGCTTTCTGTCCACTGTAAGGAATCGAATCCCTGATTTTAGCGATGTAAGTCCGCAAACTTGTCGCTGACCCACCGAGGTACTACTTCATGATAAGTAACCTATGTAGCTTCGAGTAAGCTCACTTAAGTTATTCTACGTTCGATGTGACTGAGTAAATGAAAATTCACAGACAGCACAGAATGTCACTGCGGTTAATCGCAATGAAGTAAACAACAGAATAATTAAAAAGTAACTTGGAACTAATCTGATCTGATTTCAGTGCAAATAAAATTATAAGGAAAATTATGCTATAGAATTTGGTGGCCTCTTAAGTTTATAACATTCGATACTAATACATTTTCTACAGGCAAAAACTTCCTGCAATCTTCTTGTTATTCAGCAGGAAAATGTTACATAGATTTCTAAATTGGCAATACTATAATGTACAGTAACTACAGGCAAAAACTTCCTGCAATCTTCTTGTTATTCAGCAGGAAAATGTTACATAGATTTCTAAATTGGCAATACTATAATGTACAGTAGCTACAGATAAAAACTTCCTGCACTCTTCTTGTTATTCAGCAGGAAAATGTTACATAGATTTCTAAATTGGCAGTAGCTACAGATAAAAACTTCCTGCACTCTTCTTGTTAGTCGGCAAGAAAATGTTACATAGATTTCTAAATTGGCAATACTATAATGTACAGTAGCTACAGATAAAAACTTCCTGCACTCTTCTTGTTAGTCGGCAAGAAAATGTTACAT
>NW_013667138.1:198290-205866 GCF_000517525.1 Limulus polyphemus
AATCCCTATGTTTCACATTGATTCTTGCACACTTTAAGTGCTTCTTGACAGGACTTTTCATGTGATTCTATAAATTTCTCTTTCAAAGAAAGAAGATCAGCAGCTGCTTCTCTAAAACTCATTTTTGGGTCCTGAAGACGTTTCTGCACTCGATTATAGATGATAAAAGATTTCTCGAAAAATGCAAAAGTACAAGAAAATCAAATGTAAGCATGCGTTGCAGAATATTATGAGCACCACATTTTTGTTTTAGCCGTGTTGCCATTCTCACTTAATTGCTTTAACAATCCTAGCAATTCGTCCAGTTTTTCATGTACAACTTTTACTGCCTTTTCTCTTGTACTCCACCGTGTTTCTGATTCACGCTTGACAGAGATCTTAAGCTCCTGCTGCAGTTCGTTCCATCGAGTTGTTGAATGAGCAAAGAAATTATAAATGGCTTCAATTATACCCAAAAAGGTAATAACTGTTGTTTCCTGACTTGTAGCATGAAGATATGCTAAGTTCAAACTATGGTTGTCACAGTTTATAAACACTACTTTTGAATTTTTGTTCGGAATTCTTTGTTGAATGCCTGACAGATGACCTGACATGACAGCAGCATTATCATAACATTGTGAACAACAATCACTCAATAAAATTCCACCCGCTTCTAATTTTGTGCTTATTGTTTTCTCAATATTGACAGCGTCTTTTTCCTTTATCTGTATAAAGTCAATAAATGACTCTTTGACTTCTACTTTTCTTATCTTAAAGTCAGTGTCAACAAACCGAATCACTTGGGCCAATTTCTCACGATGGGCTAAATCAGGTGTGGAATCAAACAGAATACCATAGTATTTGTTTCTACGAATTGCTGACAAACAATAATTTCACACAGGTGAGGCTATGAAATTTTTGGATTTCAGGAGAAATATAATATATTGACGTTTGCTTGTTTTTAACACGCTCTAAATGCTCTCTCATTACAAGATCATACTTTGCTAATAACTGCAAAAGTGACAGGAAATTTTCAGGGTTTTCGTTTGAGGTTATGTCCTCTGTATGACCACGAAATGCAAGATTCTGAGAAGCTAAGCCTTGTATACAATCCAGCAACTGTCGCAGTACATCTCTCCATTTATTTTTTCTTGCTGAATTTGCCTTTGCAGCTCTTCATCAATGCCACTTTGAAGACGAATTCGGCGATCAGTTTCTTTCCAAGCAGCAAATGACTCACGATGACTGTCACTATTTTCATGGGCATTTAACTTTTCAACTTTTTTTCCACTTAGAGAACCCACCCTGTGTTTTGAAAGCAGACTGACTATAGGATGTCATACATGTAGATGAAAAAAGAAGACAAAAGCAGTATGCTGTTTTATATAGAGGTGAATGCACCAACCAGGAACGATTAACCTCTTGTCCATTCAGAAGGCGTCGTTTGAACCAAAATGTAGTCATAGAACGCCTATCTTTGGCATCAAATGGACCTTTTTTATGTTGAAATTCATGTGCTCCAACATTAACAATCTCTGTGCGAGTTGCATGTGTTACAACTGCTGAGCCTGTTGTATCAAACTTCATAAATCCAATATCCTGTGTGTTAAAATATTTATTAAGTCATCTTCTTTAAGCTTAGCAACACTATTCTGTGGATTTGTTTCTGACAAAGTGGAATCCTCTTGTTTATTATTATTGTAGCTTTCAACAGGACAGAGAACAGTTTCTTCATTGTTTTCTTTTTCAAATGAAATAGCATGTTCACAATCTTGCACTTTGACTTCTTTGCTGCCATCAAAAGGAACATATGCTGGCTTACTGGTGTCATCACTTCCAACAAGGAAAGCTCAATTTGCTTGACTCCACCATTGAAGCTGCAAATTGTGCATGTCTTTTGCGTCCCTGTTTCCCACTTTCTTGTTTTCACATAATGGGCTAATAAATTACTAAATACTGATTACACTATTTCGTTGCAACATACAAATTGTCAGATGAAAGGAAGTATTCTACTTTCCTAAGTTCCTAACCACAAATTATATTTAAATTATACAGTTATAGTTGCAACTCAGGAATAGTTAGGCACATCTGGACCTGTATAAAAACAGCTAGATTCTGAACCTAGTGTTAAATTTTTTGCCCTTTCGGTTTACTGTATTTTAGTGTGAGGCTTTTAAAAGTTAAAACTGCAAGCACACAAATAACATAACACTGTGTCATATTTACTTAACATAGGGCAGTTGCACTATATCCTAGAGGAGGGCATAATTATTAATTAATAGGCATTATATGCCAGAGGAAATTTTGAGCCCCTTCACACCTGCGCCCGGGGGCAACTGCCCCTTGCCCCCTCTTGCTACGCCACTGTAGACTCACTTGAAGCTAATCTAGAAAAAATACAGAGTAACATACGTCATGTGATATTAACGAAGTTTTTTATCAATGACCATGTTTGTTAGGTCTAAGGTAGTTTAAATGTAAAGTTATAAGAAGGTTTATAGAAATGAGTGATCATGTCGTCTACACTTCTGTCTGAGTTTAAATATTCAAGTAATTTGAGTGGCATAATACATCTTTTATGATTGTCGGTCAACAAAAAGAACATTATGTTTTCCAAGTGCTTATGCATTCAGTTCATCTGGTTGTTTATATATTTGGGATATCTACATAAAGCTGCTCAAGGGCTCTTTGCGCTAGTCATTCATAATTTTTAACTGATAAACTCAAGGAAAGCAACTAGTCAACAGCATCCACCGCCAACACTTGATTAATTTTTTCTGACTAAATAGTGTGATTTGACCATCATTCTTATAAAACATTCATGATACCAATGTGTATGAAGCACTTTTTTGTTGTTGTCCAGCACGTTAACACTGGGTCATGCTTGGTCCAGATTATTTGAAAAAAAATAATTAAGGACAGAAAGTCCTTTTGTTAAGAAAACCTGTCGCTCTGGGTACCCTTTACTGCGCATGACACAAGGTTTTAGTGTCTTACATTCAAAATTTTATTAAACTACTTTTTTGTTTATGTTATGCCAATTAGAATAGCATACAATCTTAGCTAATAATCCATATTTTAATAGTATAGAAGTTTTAAGTTCTTAATTCTACAAGGAAATATATAAAAAAAATCCTGAATTTCCACTAGTGTGAACCACGTGACACACTTTGTCTTAGCATGTTATCATCCATATTTTATCCATCAACCCTCGAAAATGTATGAAATTAAACATAAAAGACACTCTATAAAATTGTTATTGCTCAAACAAACCATAATTTTTATAGCCTTCAATTTTTTTGGTTACAGAGCTATCAAATATAAAATCAGACACACCTGTCATACCCTCTCTTTCACAATTCGTTGATAGTTCTCTCTTATGTTTCATTATATATTACCTATAACCAATAGAAAGTCAAGGTTTTCATCTATCAAATGAGGTATTGATTGTATAACGTTGTGTTGTGAACAGATAATCGTGAATTTCACTCAGAGTAGCAACATCATTCTATGGGAAAGTTAAGGACTAGCTGGGATGAATTTGTAACTTGTGTAAAGGCTCTCATAGTTGGAAAACCAGGAAAATTTTGAGAGGTTAGTGAATGTGTCTACTTTTTGCATTTATTAGTCTATATTCTATGATGCATTATTTAATTAAATAAAAATTGTTAAATGCTTTACGATAAAAAATCAGGCTTAACTCTCCTCGACAATCGAGGGCAAGAAAAAAAGAAAATTGGGTAAGTACTTTATTCTTTATTTATTTATTATTATAAAAGTAACTAAAATTAAAAATACGATCTTTTTAAGTTATTTAAGACAAGATTAGGTAAAATAAGTAATAATAATAATAATATAATTAAAATATTTCACGAGGCAAGCACGCGAGCAGTTCGTGGGTAATATAATTCGATAGCGTACGTGAGATGCACGTTCCCCGAGTGATATACAACTTATACTTATACTGGCGCGGATAGTAGTTAGACACGTTCAAAGGGCAATAAAACAATAAAACGTATTTATAAATAGATGAATAATGTTACGAACATAGAGCTACTTAGAATAAAAGAATGTAGTTTCATGTTACAATTTGAAGTCATTCTAGAAAGAAAAAAGTTAATTTAGGTTTATTTAGATTTTCTTTGGTAGTTACGAGGTCGAATTGACCGATCCCGTTTTGAGATAGCGTAGAGAAGATAACAGATAAACTATATGGATTTAGTGACAAAAAAAAACGTTTAAAATGCATTTAGGAGGTTTTAGGGACTACACAAAGGAAATTTGTGATTTTTGAGATGACCAAAAGTATTTTTAATTTTAACATGAAAATTACTTTGTACACGGACTATTCAAAACAAATACTCAATATATTAAAAATACTTCACTAAGAAATATGACTTTTTGTATGTAAAGACTTGTAATACTAACTGAAAGACTGCCAAATTTCGTGAAGATATACCCAATATATTGAGAGTTATAAGTATTAAATTTATAAAAACTTTAAACGAATACAAAAGGGTCACGTGACTGACCCCGTGTTAAGAGAGAAGCAATAATTTCTTAAGGCTACCGATTCATATCACACTAGCTATTTTCTTCAACAATTCACAAAATTTTAAAAAACTCCTAGATCTATATCCCCATGTCGAATATGCCAGAGATATTTAGTTTGTTCATTGTTACTTTTATCAGTATTACTAATCTTAACAAAAACATTTCTTTTAATTACCTATTCATGGAGAAAAGAATAAAATATAATATACCTCTTGACCTGATATGTTGATGAACAGGTTGTATTAGTTTTATTATTATTATTATCAGAATGCTATTTTTTCTGTTTATAATAAAATTTACTACTAAAAACTTAATGGTTTCTAGTGTGTGCCACGAGAAGCTCTCTTATTTTTATGTCATCATTCTATCAAGAGTTTAAACGCTCAGATCCTGAAGAGTTCACTCTTACTGCCTTTAAATTCATACCACATGATTGCCTAGAGGCTGGGATGGCCATCGTGGTTTGGCAAGACAGCAGTAACTACTATGAACATTATATCAACTCTCGGTGGAACAATCACCACTGCAAGGTAAATACGTTTTCTATCTTCTTTTATTAATACAGAAATTTCCAAAAGTTTTCAATTATTCTGATTATATGCAGCTTTAGCACAAACACGTGGTTCACAAAACTGTTGAGTTGTTTTCGGTCTAATTACTTTTGTTCTTCTGTTGTTCTCAAGCAGAAAGTATCTACTTTGCCTGCGGAAACGTTACTGAAACTTCGCACATTGTGTAGAACAGATCAACGACAACAATGATCTTCACTGGCTGAGTAGATGATACCTAGAGGTTATAGTCTTAAATGTGTTCTATAAGAACGACACTCATACGGTAAATCCAACGTTTCTTGTTAATACGGAGCATTGGATTTCTCTCAGTCTACTTGGTCATCACAGTGAATAAGTTAGTAGATAGACGTCTTCCGGAAAGAAAACTTGATTTATAAATCATATATAGAAGGCCCAGTGTCCATGCAAGTATATACACATTTTGTTTTTGTTTTTCTGTTTTTGCAATATATATAATAAAGACTTTGTTTCACTTTACATTACGTGTCCAGTATGTTTATTTTCTTAACTTAAACTCAGTTTTTGTAAACCCAGATATACTACACAATCTTCCTGGTCCATCCTCCCATTATAAATCAGACCTATGAAATATTCTTGTGGAAAACTATTTCACCTGAGAATACCACAAACCATCTAGATAACTCCTCTGAATGTATGTGAAAACGACAGAGAAGATCATGCTGAAGATTAAATGTTCCTGCCTGACCTGTCTAACAACAACCCTAGTACATAGTGGTAGAATAATGCCAAACATCCCACCTGAAATGCAGGTGGAAACACTAATGGCAAAAGTTGACATTCTGTTCTTTACAATATAGCTACTAACTTATACTGCTAAACTCAAGTGAAACAACAAGAAACTCACAGTGCCATAGGCACAGGGGAGATAAAGTCTGTTTGATCACCTCGTGTGTAAGATGTGCGTGAATACTTGAAGGAAAAAACGGTACAAAACAATCTACAAGCTATATAAAAATGTCACGCTATCTGGCAGCACTGATATCCTCAAGCATCTCTCCACCATTGAGTAAATTCAAGGCAACAACTTCTCTAAAAAGTACACCCCATACTAGTGGAACAGTGATATCTGCTTGACAAGTACACAATCAAGTCCATGTTGAGTTCATGCACATAATGCATGATCAAACATTGTAATAGGAGACAATGCACGAGTCATGAAACGGAATGAACTGTTTAACAAGGCTAATCTCATAAGCATTTCATTATGGTGCTTCCACAAGCTTATGGCGTGTAAAGGAATCTAAAACATGGCAATTTCAGCCACTTATGATAAAGACGCATTCCATTTCATAGAGATGAAGACCAACACAAGGCCTTATGTACGGATACATTAACCAATTTGATCATAATGACATATAAGAGGTTCAAAATACTGAAATCCCTATTCTAACTACAACCACATGCTATATTTAGCTTGAACGAGATACAAAGATATTAAAGATGGAGCTCCAGGTCTCGACTTTAAGAAGCTTACAGAAGCCAACACCTTGAAAGTGGTGTCACAGTATCAACCTAGCCGGACAACAAGTAACATTCCTGAAATATGGAATGATGCTTTATCAAATATTTGCCGAAACCGTTGAAGGATTATATTCGTCTTAAACTTCATCGAATCCTACAAAATATATTGGCAAGATCCCAGAAAAGGTTATAGTTAGAAGGCTTGCCTTCAGATTGAACCACAGCTACCCTCATATAATAAAGTGGTTATCGCGGTGGGATATTGTTAACACGCGCCTTAGCAACAATAATTTGTGTGATCTGGAAATTTTGTAGGTTACTAAAATCTTTACATTTAAATATAATAATTATGCCTGTTTTTGTGTTTTATACGTTAATACATTCCACATTTAAATTATACTAAAACAACAATAAATAAACTGAAATTTTGTGATTTCGAACATAACTCTTAATTATATTTAAATTTAGTTGTTATGCGTTAATATATATAAAGAAAAAGCCAATATGTTATTTAATATCTAATCAAGAACAATATAGACTGAAGATAAAAGAATCGACATATAACTTTATTTCTTAGACTTTTATAGCTCTCCAGTGAGCACTACTTTCACTATAATCCAAAAGTTAAATATTATTGTATGCTCAGTGTTTGTTTTTCTCGATTTTTACCTATCTTTCAGTATTCTATCTTTCCTTGGAAATTTACAATATTTCAGTTACTGTTTTCTTTAAATGTTCCACACGAAAACATTTTTAACATAAAAGCGATAATGAGTTGGTATAGTTTCCTGAACATGCAATATAGTACTGAAACTCTGATCTATTTAAACCTGGTTTCGAGTATTAATCGACATGTAATTAAGCGATATTTGGGATATTAAAAACGTTTTGCTTTTCCATAACTTGGTGTTCTAAATTTTTTTATCACCGGAAAAAGAAAAGAAAAATACCCAAGGTATATATATATATATATATATATATATATATAT
>NW_013667138.1:205962-212264 GCF_000517525.1 Limulus polyphemus
GTGTCTTAACTACCTTTCTACTTCATTACAGAAAACTGTATGATATAAAAACAATTAAAATGCATATATTAAACTCTCCACTTCAACACAAAAGTCCGTCAAAAACGATACGTACCAGCTGAGTCGTACCCACGATATTCTAATCTCTGAAGGCCTTTGATGAGGTATTCTAAGATTTCTCGTCTTGTGCGTGGCTCCAAATAATTCAAGTAAGCGAAAATTCCTAATAAATTTGAGGAAAAAAATACGTTTAAAAAAGTATTCGTTTGTAAAATTATTGTTTATTTGTTTGAATTTATGCACAAAGCTACGCAATGGGCTATCTGTGCTCTGCCCATCACGGGTATCGAAACCCGGTTTCTAGCGTTGTAAGTCAGCAGACATATCGCTGTGCCACTGGGGGGCTGTAAAATTATTACGAATACTAATAGTTTTATATTATTTATCCTCTTCCCTTAAATGTAATGCTGATTAAAATCAGACATACTGATTGGACAATTAACTAGATAGAAAAAAAAGAAATATGGCTTTCCATTTGTTGTGAGAGCTTAGTCCCTAATGGCTAAAAATGTAAGCTCAAACTCATAACGTGAATTCAAGAACTCCTAAATTTCTATGAAAAATTTTCTTATCTACTGAATAAGAAGTTACTGATGTTTTCGACAGAGCATAGACTATTTTGAAGGTATATTTACTTCTATTATATTTTATGTCCGTCAACAATGAATATGTATTTATCTTGCAGCATACCATAGGATTGCAGTTCAAATATATGACAGCAGATATGTAGTTTTAGTATAAACGCTTCTTCATTTTGTAGACAGAATAATTTCAAAAGAATATATATAACTTTGACAAAAAAATTTATGATTTAAAACAACGAAATGAAATTATTACGTAATCAATATACATATATTTTTTCAACAGTTATTCAATGTGATATACAAAATTATTAATAATAAAAACAGCGTAGAAAATGGCATATTAAATATCACAGATATTATTCAATTTAATGACTATTAGCGTTCTGTGTGTCTATTGTACTCAGTTGTCATATTTATAACCAGGTAGTATTCTCGAATAAGAACACTGAAAAGGCTTTGCTAAATTTGTTTTAGAATATTCAATTCCTTTTAAGGTATAATACATGCAAAGCAAGGACATTTTAGAAGTCGTGGGTGTGACGAATTACGATAAGAATATTTGCAGCAGTCAAGATTTTATTGACGATAAACCCAAGATCAGAAGTAAAGTGCTTCGGAGGATGAAACATCGTACAATGTTAACACATAATAACAACCAATTTGTTTCATTTCTTCTAAGATATTGAAATGTACATAACACTGGAAAATAAGGAAATTTTAGTTGAATAGCTATAATTTTCAAATCATTGTATCGACACTGCTGTACTAGCAATTATATTAGAAAGAACCCCCTGAAAAAATATAGATATAAGGTATAGGCCATTTGAAAGTTGAATATATCCAAACCAGTCGCTGTACCGAAGAAAAGTGATAAGCTGGAGATGATTATATTGTATTATTAACTTTTTTATGAAAAGTAACACAAGATGAATAATCTTATCTATTTTTAATTGTGTGATCTGTAGATAAAACATTTAATTATGCTGACATGTAAATTACTTCCGTGACGTTAAATTGAATAGTTTGTTGACCATTACACACGTTAATTATGACCATGACTTCAGGTAAAATGCTTTAATGAAATATCTTTAGGTTATGCACTATGTTGCAGCATTATTGCAATTTTATATTCGCTAATTCGTATTTTGAGAAGTTTTAAAGGGAAATATAGATTATTACTGACTTTTTACGTATTGTCTGTATTGCTCAAATTTACATTTTCAAATTGAATTTGTTTATAATAAATAATTATATAACTGTACAAAATTGGAATATTATCATACCATATTTTGAATAATTAGTAGTCTCATAACATAAAATACGTTTCTGATAATAACAATGCCAGCTAAGTATATCATAGTTTTAACATATTTTAAGCAACTGTATTGGGCAATTTAAACAATGGTTGGGTATAATATTCGATCCCAGAATTTTAGCGTTGTAAGTCCTTAAACTCACCGCTGTTCTACCGGGGGAATATATATATATATATATATATATATATATAAAAGGAAAGCTAGGCATGGTTTCTCCCTCGCCATATTTAACTATATTGCATTTTAAACAAATACTAGATACTGCTAACAACCACGCTTTTAATGTTATTCTTTTGGTTTTGACAAATGGCTCAACGTTACTATGAAATGAAAACTTGATAATTTATTGTAGTATGAATAAAAACAATTTGGTTAAAGTTCCACAATTCAATATATCAATTTTCAAATCATACTTTTCCATTAATTAAAACATATTATTTCTATTTCTCCCAATATAATCTCAATTCCAATAATACCCTTCCTTTCTATACTGCCTTGTTAAATATATAGAAGTAAAAAATATCCCAACTAAACCTCCTTTACGTAGCTTTACCTAAACTCAAAGTATACAAAATATTCGAACCTATTCACTAACCACTTACATTCAAAAAAGACTCTTTAGGTTCACTTAAATTCTCTTGAATGTTCCCTTAACCTTGGAATAATGTTTTTCATACAATCTAGCAACTATTTTTTAGCTGGCGCTCTTGTTACAGTAAAAAAAAACTTCTTGGTTATCTTTACCAATAGCAATACAGTAAAAGCATTTATGAGCTAAACTTGTAAATGCATATTATAATAATAAACATATGTTTACATTATAAAACAATACAGTTTCTGAATAAAAAATATAGAAGTGATAGTAATACACTAGTGCATAACTGTACGACTCTCACAATGGGAAATTCTCTAGATAATTGACAGTAATATGCTAGTGCACAACTCTATACTATTCTCACAATGAGAAGTCCCCTAGATAATTTTTCATAATTATTAGAATTTACAGCATTTTAAATATGGCATTTCACATCGTTGATTTTGTTTACCACTGCATATGGATATTTCCAGCATCTACTCAACTCTCAAGATATATATTTCTTCTTGTGTTGCTCTTAACTCGTAACATCAATACGTTGACACCCAGATTTACCAGTCTTCAATCATTACTATCTCTCCACCTTGCCAATGATTGACTTTATTTCAACTCGGGAAATATATCTGACAAGGAAATCCGAGCATTTCTCTAAACTTATACTAACTGAAGAAGTGAAACGTTTTGGTATAGGTTTCTTTTTCACTTGCCCGAGAGACTCTCAATTTAATCAGACATTTATCATAGAAAAAATTATGGGCAATGTCGATGTCCTTTAAAGGAATTATGTAATCAGTACGTTTGCTTGAAATAATTTTCACCTGTTTCACTGACCGAGCAACTGTACAGAAGGCCCTAGGAAACATACAGTTTACGACTAAACGTGAGGTATACTGTAGTTATAGCCAATAGTTTCAGAAATAGAAAGTATCGATCCATCGTCTTCTGTTTATCGCGACTAGCTAGTTCAACACTGTACGGTTTACACCATCCTATCATCCCATCTGAAGAAGTATGAAGGAATATTGCCGTCGTTTTTCTTAATCTTGAAAAGTTTACACATTTCATTCAGCTCATTGTATAGACTCAAAATTTCGCCCTAATCAGAATAAAGATCCATAGGTATTCAACACTCAAAATAAAGTAGTTAACCAGTTTCAATGCTTCAGTCACCTTGTAAGTAATTACTAACTAGTTTATCCCAGTTTTATACTAGTAAATAGTATATAGTACTAGTTTTATCCCAGTAATTAGTATATAGTAATTATGCTAACAATATTAGTAAATAATTAATAATTAGACTTAGGTGATCATATGTGCTATTATAAACATTACAACGAATGATATTTGATCGCCACAACCTTACAATAAGTGCTATAATTATATATATACTTATTTTCATTATAGTAGTGGACGTAAAACGAAACAGTTACTATTTTAAATTATGCTTAGACATTAAGTTTCACATTTTCATTGTTAGAAGACATTCAACTCTCTAGAATATTTCATGCACTCTATCTTCAAAAGAGTCTAGATGTTGAAAGATTATAATGAGATGACGAAGTTCTTCAGAACAATAAAAAAAGCTAATACAAATTGTAAGATTTGTTTTGGCTTTCACATCTTCACACTATGTTACTATATTGCTTAAACGGAAACCAAGGCATCTTAATCTGTGGACTGTAGGAAGTTAGTAACAACCCAAATAATCTTCTTGCTTCAGGTTTAATGCATTTAATACTAACTCAACTAGCTCAATACTAACATTTTTTGCTGATCATCTAAGTATGTTCTCTGTACAATTTACATTTATGACTTTCCTGTAAAAATACGCATGGAATATCAGCTTTCATTATTTTTACACTGACTTTTTCATTATCAGAGGACTTCTCACATGTACAGTAACTACAGTCATTTCACTACAAGGGTCATGATCTTAATGATACACCAGCTTTTCAATGTTTTTTCTAAGCTTTGGATAATTTTATCGTAGATTTTATAGTTTTTATAACATATCTCCTGCTGTAGAGTGATTGACATTTCAGGAATTAGTTCAATTAACTCTGATGTTATGGTAAGTTTTACCAGTAGTTTGGATTATAACTCTCTGCTGGATATTTACGAAAAAATTATGCTTTGCAAAATGATGTACAATTTACTGAGATTTCGTCATCCCATATCATAAACCAGTTTTAGAATAAACTTAATGCAGATAAATTATTTTAGGAAGACTATTCCCAGAATGTAACATTTTCTGAGACTATAACATATACATCATATTGGTGGTTTTGCTGACATTAATTTTTCTTGACGGAAACCTTTCTTTCGCTCATAGTTATCATTAATCATGAAGACAATTTCCCATCCTTGGAGCTGATGCGCTTTATTCTACTTTATTCAGATGCACATAGCTTAATCTTAAATGGCATCCTCAAACTGATCACCTATCATTGAATTTATGGTCTCTAGGTTTTCTTGAGAATTGAATAGAGTTTTCAACATTCTCAAGAAGGTCTACAAAAATGTTCTCTTCATCTTTTTTACTATGGTCTTGAAATTGACTAGTGACACCTTTTTACGAAGGGTCTTGCCGAAATAATTCGATAAAGCATACAACTAAGGATTAATAACTATTTCTTCTTTTCCTAAGGAAAATAGATTAATATTATTATTATTAAGGAGGTGTCTTTCAAAAAAGATAGTTTGGGTAATAATCTCGAAATGAAGGCGAAATGCTTCCCATCGTACTTTTTATCTAATGATGGAATTAGAAAATGGAAATTATTTCACGAATCTTGTAGCGGCTCAAGAAATGTTTGCATTCATATAGGGTTTGTTAGTTATGTTGACAAGGTACTTTCACTTGCAGAAGACAAGCATGTATTATTCTGTTCACGTGCTAAATGGTGTTGAAATGACTGGTATTCATTTATACTAGCTAATAAAGACAAAAGAGCCCGAATTCTAAAAATATAAGGTGTTACCAGGTGACTTAAATCGAATTATTTTCAATAACAAACTTGCCACGGAACTTCCCTTTTCTCACAGCCTTTCCACAACACCCTTTCTATTATCTTTTATACTGATAGTTAAGAATGTGTTTTTAAAGCCCATCTTCCATGACTTTTCAGAATTTCAAATACTGTACTCCTGTGAACTCTGTTAATTTTTGACAAAATCTTAGTTTTATTGCTATTTGTTATTATTATTATTATGTCTTATTATTTAAACTTTCCTTTTACGTTCTATCTCTAACTTTCTATCCTAATGTCTTCGCCATTACTGGAAATCTCTAAAATGTTTTTGAATTCTAAACTCACTCTTGACAACAAGTTGTTATTAAAACTAGCATCTAATTTTTACAAGAAATCCGTTAATTAACTGGGGAATTTTCAAAACTATCAGTTACCCCAAAAACTTGGTGCACCAATATATCTCCCATGAATTTAATAAAAACCTTGTAACACGCTGACGTTGACAATGAATTAGTGTATTAACCCATATATATATATTTGTCCCATAGCTCAGGCACTATCCCGATAGAATATTCGGCGTCCAGGTAGTGAAAGTGGGTTTTTCTCGGGGCATTCCCTTTTTTTCCCCCACATCAAAATTATGGGGATTAGGATTTTCAGATCCGCACCCCGACATTGATGTTTTTTTTTAAAGTGTAAACGTTGTAGCCTCCCAAACCAGCCAAGAACTTGTTTGTTTTGTTACGGATTTCGCGCAAAGCTACACGAGGGCTAT